>NC_137053.1:1947500-1987500 GCF_032717465.1 Coenobita brevimanus | reverse complement strand
TACATATATATATACACCCAGATACATACACATACTCTTCCATATGCTCTCACACATACATGAATACATTTTACGAACTGACGTATACACACATTTTGCCCTACATACATACATACATACCAGTACATACAGGACTCATTCACATCCGCTATAACTATTTTATTTGTGTTTCCATTAGACTATTTTATTCTGTTCCAGGGACACATTCGGTTCTGTAATGGAAGAAAAATGTATCTCGTCGTGAGTCTTCAAATACAATGATCTCAAAGCTGCATATTGTCATTTTCGTCCTTATTTTATGGGACCCCTAGTAATTAAAACGAAGATGATGATGATGATGATGATGATGATGATGATGATGATGAAGAAGAAAAAGAAGAAGAAAACAAGAAGAAGAAGAAGAAGAAAAGAAAATGGAGGCCAAGACTTCGTATAAAAATTGCATCAACAAAAGGTCAAGAAAACCATCATCAAGATCCGTTTAGAGATGCTTAACAAGACTGCGTGCATAAATGGACGGTCAGACTTGAAGACTGTTCCAGAGTTGGCCAGTTGTATGAAGGAAGAAATTAGTAAAGGTTAACTCAAACATTACCAACTGAAAGAAAATGGGTGTGAATGTGTGGTAAAACCTGTGCTGCATGCCCGCCTGCAGGGGCTACAGGCAATCAGGCAGGCAGAGGAGTGTCGAGTGGAATGGCGACGAAAAAGAGGAAACCAACACTGCCGATGCGTCAGTGAAGAGGGTCTCTGAGAGGAGCAGAGATGAGAGACTGAAAAATTTTACCTCCCCGTCATCAGAAGAGGCGCAAGCAATGAGGCACCACCCTACAATGACCTACCCTCAGCACGGCAGAATAAAAAACTGCTATACAAAGTACGCAACAGTACAGGGTCACTTAACATTTCAGATGCCGATTTATCAAGAAAAGTAATGTTGTCTTTCCAAGAGGAGAGTATACAAACCTATATATATATATATATATATATATATATATATATATATATATATATATATATATATATATACACACACACACACACACACACACACACACACACCGAAGGGGGGGGGTGGAAGGGTTAAGTCGACGACAGCAGTGGGCACTGGTTTGCCAACTGAGTGTTGTGCCAAGTGAAGTTAAGAAGGGAGGAAGGAGAGACAGAGAGAGAGAGAGAGAAAGAAAAAAGAGAGACGGAGAGGGGAAGGAGGAGAGGGAGGAGGTAGGAGGGATGAGAAAATAGAAAATAACAAGGGAGACAAGAGCAAAACTGAGAAGACAGAGGAGGAGAGGTTTGACAATAAACTGAGGAAGGAGAACGAGAAGATTAAATAATAAGGAAGTGACTAGAAAGGCAGGACACAGGAGAAATTTATATAAGAAGGAAGAGGAGTGTAATAAAGAGGAAAAAGAACAGAGACAGAATTCCGTAAAGAGAGAGTGAGAGATAGAGGAGGGAGACAAAGCGGAGGAAATTGAAGCTGAGAGAAGGAGAAGAGGGAAAGATAAATAGAGAAGGATATAAATGGAGGGGAGGGAAGGAAGGCCAGAGAGTGAAGGAGTAAAAGGGAAGAGAAAGAGGAGAATGAAGGAGAGAGGATATAAAGAAACGAGAAAGAAAGGTAGTGAAGGAGAGAAAGTAAAGAGGAAGAGAAAGAAGAAGGGGAGTCAAGGAGCGATGAAGTGAGGAGGAAGAGAAAGAAGGAGAGTGAAGAAGAGGAAGTAAAGAGGAAGAGAAAGAAGGGGAGTCAAGGAGAGATGAAGTGAGAAGGAAGAGAAACAAGATTGAAGGAGTGATAAAGAGGACGAGACAGAAAAATGGAGGGAGAAACAGGAGGGAGTAGTATCTTTTCGTCATGCCATTAGCGAGTGATTTACAGCTGTTGATACCTCCGGGTTATTTCAGGCGGCAATTTAGCAGTTATGAGAGAGTTATAAGTATTAGTAACTCCGTATTGCTCTCGTGGTACTGGAGGCGAAGAACGTATACTTTGGGGAAAGATTATGTGGTAATTTCTGTAATCCGTTGTGAATTGTGTAATTGTGATTGCCGGGCAAAATCATGGGGAAATAAGCAGCTTCACTACGAATGGTTGGTATTTTAATGGCAAGGATGTAGAAGAATAATTACACACGCACACAGTATATATTGTAAATATATATTGGATATCCAGCACGCCTTCACTCTTTATTACACACACACACACACACACACACACACACACACACACACACACACACACACACACACACACACACACTCTCTCTCTCTCTCTCTCTCTCTCTCTCTCTCTCTCTCTCTCTCATATCTATATCCATCTATCTATCTATCTATCTGTTCTCGTGTTTAATTACCGTATATCTATTATGCATATATATATATATATATATATATATATATATATATATATATATATATATATATATATATATATATATATATATATATATAAGTTATAAATAATTCTCAAAAGAAAATTGGTTTTAATCAGAGCTGAAAACCACTACATTTCGGCTTGACCCGAGACACTGCTGGAGATTATCAATGTCCACCTTAAGTCACCGGTGAAATTCAAACTCACCTCTTGCATTCCACTTCTGCCGTACGAGTTACATAGGACTGACGCAGGGATATTTCCAACAGAAATAAAACCCCCTTGGGCAATCTAAATACTGCGCGAAATTTAACTGAAAAATGATGAGTTCAATGATAATATGTAAATTACGTTCAGCTTTAGACGTTTATAAGCGTGTTCGGTAAAAGAAGTGAGGAATGTGGGTGAACATGGGGTATGTAATTGGAGTTCACCCAACGACCCATCCTTCACCCGGCACAGACCCTCCATCCCGTCTTTACCCCGCCACCACCACCTCACAGCAAATCACTCACATCCATCAGCCATCCAGCCGGGCCTTTCAGCTCTTCAATTCAGCCGCGGATCCAGGGCGAACAGGCGGCCCCGCTGTCGAGTTACCCCGAAATGATAGGCCAGGCGGCGGGGACCTCACACCGGCCTGTAATATTGACGTAGCTTCGGGGGAGCGAGTGTATCATCGCGAGAACGAGAGAGGGTGTATTTTGACGGGAACGAGACGGAGTTCGAGACCAGTCCTCGTAATCTCTTCGCTTAAGGAAGGTTCCTAACACCTCTTCCTTAGTATATTATTTTTCTATATGGCTGGTTGATATCCGTTTTTTCACGTTATCTATGCAGAGTATGGGGAAACTGGAGGCATTTGCGTAACACAGAAGAGGAAAGTAAAGTGTAATTAACAAAATGAATCGTTTAGGAAAAGGTGTTAGGGAGCTGCCACAACCGAAAGAGAAAAAAAAGCACTAAGTAGACTATTATTGGGAAGTTTACAGATTTAATTGTTGGGGAAGAGGAGGAAAAAAGTTTACTAAGTTAATGAGAATGCAGACCAGAGCATAGGAGGCTTCGTAGCACTTCTTTAAGCGATTTATTCTGCCTAGTAAACCCTAACTTAGGCTTGTATTTTATATGGACGAAATATTGTGTTAATGAGATGGTTTGCATTTAGAGTAGACAAGGGGTTATGGAGGTGCAATCCGCAGAATAAATCGCAAAGAAAAAGGTGTTAAGAAATCTCACAGATGCCCTCAAAACGCGGTAGAGGGGAAGACTCGCAATCTCTCCCTGTAAGTGGCGGTCTGGATTCAATTTCACCTCCCGCACGTATCCACCCCTCCTGACGGTGGTGGGGAGGTCATCCATCAAGGCGGGCGCGAGGAAAGGTCTCATTGCGGCCGCCTAAAGTGTCCCGATTGTGTGGGGTGATAGCCAACGCCGCTCCCCCGCTGCTCCAGAAGCTAAACGCCACTTGCAGGTTATTGATGGGAGGGACTGGAGGGCACGATTACTCTCAGCCCCATCCACCTCAAGGGGAAGGCTCGTCTGGGGATTTTATTGCACTCGATGGTGAGGATGTGGAAAGGCTACCTCCTCCTCCTCCTCCTCCTCCTCCTCCTGCTGCTGCTCCTCCTCCTCCTCATGTTCCCGGGTTGTCTTGTCCCCTCTCTCTCTCTCTCACGTTTCGATCTTCTAGGCACTCATCTTGTTCGTATGCGTGCGTGCTACTGTGTATCTAGGTTAGTGTGTGTGTGTGTGTGTGTGTGTGTGTGTGTGTGTGTGTGTGTGTGTGTGTGTGTGTGTGTGTGTGTGTGTGTGTGTGTGTGTGTGTGTGTGTGTGTGTGTGTGTGTGTGTGTGTGTGTGTGTGTGGACAAAAAGGTAAGTTTCTCAGCCCAGTGGATCAGTTGCCCTTCAGAACCCTTAAATTACAAACTGAATGTGTATGGCAGAGCTGTCAGCCCATGTCAGGCTTGAGGAAGTTGGTCGCTACGTACATACATACATGCATACATACATACATACATACATACATACAAGCGTACATACACACATATACATACATACATACATGAACAATAAGTCACAAAGACACGATATATATGACGTATATCTTTTTTCCGAGCGAGCTACAATTCACATACATACATACATACATGCATTACATTCAAACACATGAACACTGAGTATGTTTCTGTTGTATCGGTGTATGCTTGTGTTATATGCTCAGGTTGGTCAGCACTGTCCTGTCGTTTGTGGTAAGGTGTATATGTATGCTGTGGTTTTGCCTCTGTATTCAGGTAAATTATTGGGCCTTTGTGTTAATGTATTTCTTAAAGCAAAAGGCACAGGGCATTGCTAGTAATTTAATAACAGGAATTCATTACCACCAATAAGGTATAATTGTTCACTTTGCTGATAAAACTGATGACATGCGTTTAAGTACTTACCAGAGATTTTTACCATGTTCATCAGAAGAAAAGGGTCAGCTCAGACAAGTTGGATGCTGATTTGTTTGTTGAAGAAAAAGAAAAAAAAAAAAACGTGAACAGAAAACGTTTGCGGAACAGCCCAGTCAAACACCCATGACTGGCGACTACATACACGTTTTCAGATTAGATGAAATTTTATCGTTGTACTTTATATACATTAAAGTTCGTGCGCTAAATTCATGAATATATCTACTCTAATTAAATAACGGCAATTCTGAACTAAGTTATCGAAAGTAATTGATTTACTTTGGTCTGAACAGTTTTGTGATACAGGTAAACTATAGATTCCCCCCCCCCTCCCCCGGAAATAGTGTTCCATGTTACCCCGACTTAAGTGTCTCCTCATGGATTTAATTGTGTTATTATATTTATTTGTATGAGCTTCAATGTATCTGTACCTTTGCTTGGTTGTGTCTTAATCATCTATGTTTCTACTATACTCCTTTTACTCTAACTTGGCCTACAATTGCCTTCTCTCCATCCTGAAGTTAAAGTTATAACAATGAATTAACACTAGAATATACTGCTGGTCACGAAAAAGTGCTATGGAAAGGATGTTGAGCCATATCATTTTTTTTTCTACCAATAAACCACGTGAAGTAAGCAACAAAGGGATGAAAATATGGGCCAAGTTAAGGTAAAAGAATTGTAGTATATTTCCCTGCTTTTCCTTCATCGCTGCATATAATTGTAACTTAAATTATTTATATTGTCTGTTTCTGATTCTGCATTATATTAATTACCTTTCCTATTTACCAATGTCTTTATACCTGTCTGTTTGTTTCACGTCGCTTCTCCTCCTCCTTAACAAAATTAGTCACTCGGCCATTTAATCTGTCAGTCAATCAGTCTGTCTGTCTGCCTGTCTGTTCCCTCTACCTACACCCACACCCACACCCATACCTACACACACACACAATGACTCTATAAACTCTGGCACACATTTTCCCATTTATTTACGAAGTACTTAATATTCCAAGCGAGAATGACCATGAGTAGGCATTCTTCCCAAGGACTTTTGAGCTGAGAATGAGTCGACAGAGTGAGTCAGGTATTCTAAACTTACTTTCTCACATTTTTCTCTCTATCTAAGCTTCTAAAAAATACGTAGCAAGATAATAAGGGAAATAAGATGCTATGAACACACGTGGGGCCGTATTTGTTAAAGATATGTCAGTTTGTAAGATAAACCTCTCTCTCTCTCTCTCTCTCTCTCTCTCTCTCTCTCTCTCTCAATCCATTGAGTCTTAAGTTATGGGGTAGCGATGAGTCTCCTTGGTTACTATCCTCATTTTACTCTAATTTAGCCTAAAACTGACACCCCTCCGTCTTGAATGCCGAGATGCAACAATAGATTAACACTAGAATACTGCGCTAGTCACGAAGAAGTGCTATAGAAAGGACGTGGAGAAGTAGCATTGTCTTTTCTGCCAGTGAATTGGGTGAAGCTGCGAAAATCTGATAATCTGGACCAGGTTAAGGTAAAAGGAGTATAGTTGAATATTTCCATCCGCTTGACTACACTTACGCCCGTATTCTCATCGGTTAAGGAATCTCCCTAACACCTCTTCCTTAGCGATTTATTTTTAGATATGACAGGCTAATTTCCTTTTGCACGTTATGTATGTTAGGTGAGGCGATATTAAAGGAATTTGCATAACATAGGGAAGGACAGTAAAGCGTAATAAGCAAAATAAGTCGCTAAGGAAAAGGTGACAGGGAGCTTAGATATTAAAGGAATTTACATGACAAAGAGGACGACAGTAAGATGTAATATGCAAAATAGATCGTTAAGGAAAAGGTGTTAGGGAACTTCGATATTAAGAAAATTTACCTAACAGACATGAGGGCAGCTAGGTAAAAGAAAAAAATAAATCGCTAAGGAAATGGTGTTAGGGAGCTTCGCTAGTAAGAGAATTTACATAACAGAGATGTGAGCAGGAAGGTGTAATACGCAAAATAAATCGCTAAGGAAATGGTGTTAGGGAGATTCGATACTAAGGAAATTTACATAACAGAGAAGAGGGCAGAGGACAGTAAGGCGTAATAAACAAAACAAATCGCTAAGGAAAAGGTGTTAGGGGGCTTCCTTAACCGAGCACAATACGAGTCTTGGTCATAAATTTAACTGAAAGGGGTTAGAGGCCTTTGCCAAGTGAAAACAAACGGACTATAGCATACTTTATAATCACATTCCCCCGGTCTCCCTCCCTCATTTGGTCCCCCTCAGGCCTCGGCGGTCCTCTCCTCCGTCATCATTTTCCTGCACCGATTTTAAAACTGGTCCCGACGTGGATTTGTGGAGGACACTGCTCTGAGAATGACCTCGTAAAATGGGAATAAATTACGGATCGGAAAATGAGCGCCATTAGGAGCGGCGATAATGAGTTTAGGGCGGAGGGGGATATGTTAGTTTTATGTTACGCCGAGGTGAAGGCGCACCCCTCCCGGCCGTTCGTCCCCGCTTACCGACGGACGGACGGATGGACGGACGGACATGAAAAATAGTTAAGGGGCAAATGGAGTAACGTACGTGGATGACGGACGGACAAACGGACAGACGGAGAGACGAAGGGAGAGAAAAATAATGGAGGGGCGGACAGGAACAACGACGAACTTAAATCTCAAGCAACCAACGAAGAGCATGGCGAACTGACAGGAGAAAAATTTTATTGACGGATGGACGGACAGACAGACAGATTAAAGAGTTGAATGACGCCTTAGGGAATGTCTGGCGGAGGGTTAAGCAGATTGACGGACAGGTGAACAGACGCTGGACAGGTAAAAAAAACACCTGAGACACAGATGAATATGGTTAGATAGAGCCCATCAGCCTCGTCCTTACAATCGCCTCCTCTAAGTTCAGTACAATCATATGGCAGGAAATAATGGATAAAAAATAGACTGTACGGTATAGGGGAAATTAAAGATAGCTGGACAGGTGAGAGAAATGAGAGACAGGGAACCAACGCGATGAAAGGATGAAGGGAAAATAGACTGATAGACAGAAAAAGGGAGGGATGCAGTAAAGGAATGGATGGAAGGGAGGATGGGAGGGAAAAATCGACAGGGAGGAAAATTTGACAGGGAGAAAAAATCGACAGGGAGGAAAAATCAACAGGGAGGGGAAATTGACAGGGAGGAAAATTCCACAGGGAGGAAAATTCGACAAGGAGGAAAATTCGACGGGGAAGAAAATTCGACAGGGAGGAAAATTCGACGGGGAGGAAAATTCGACTGGGAGGAACACGCAACCCCCCTGAATCCCGAGCCGTATTTTCCACTTTCTTCTTCCCATCTCCAGACGATTTTATTCAATTTTGGCGGGAACTTTTCGAACTGGAGGGGTTGGATACAGCCTTCCTGGACCCCTTCAGTACGAGTACCCGTTCCAAAGCGGTGGCGGAAAGACGTGAAAGCATAAATTCAGAAGAGAAGACAGAAAATAGGAACAAACTGGCGGACGTACAAGAGCGACGGACGGGAACGGACGCCGACACACGGACACGAACGGACAAACACGGACAGACTAGAACGGCGGGACAAAGATGGATTACAACATACGGACAGAACGAGGAAAGGATCTGAAAGGCAGGCAGGGAGACGGACGGCAAAGAACAGGGTAAGGAGCAGGAAAAATGCGAGAACGGACAAAACACGTACAGAAAGGGAAGGACGGACACAAATGACGGACAGAAACGAAGGAACAGACGGAGATGGACAAAGGACATAACCAAAGGAAAGGAGAGACGAAATGACGCACGGAAGCAGAGATACGGACAAAAACTGGGACAGAATACAAAGACAAGGAAGGACAGGCAAAAACCACGAACGGAAACAGGAACGGAGAAACAGATGGACACACAGGAGAACGGACAAGACATAGAGTAAGGGAAGAACGGACAGCAGGAGGGACGAACGCAGAGGGAAGGGAAGAAAGATTGATAGAAACAGGTCACACAAGAAAGAAATGATAAAAATAAAATAATAATAATAATAATAATAATAAACAGATTAGAGACAAATACGTGCAGAAGGCAATAAAATGACAGATCGAAACAAGAGACAGAAAAATCGAGAAATAAAGGAGATTAGGACTAACTGACGGATGGACCCGGGCGATAACGAGGAACAGAGAAAAATAAATAGATAGGACAAAGACTGAGGACATGACAAAAGGACAAACGAAGAAAAAAAAGAGAAACGCATAACTAAAAAAAGGAAACTCAAGGTAGGAAAAAAAGGAACGTACGGACACGGACGGAAAGAGGAACAGACGGCCTGAAACAGCCAAAGAGACGGACGGAAAGTGGAGGAAAGACGGACGGAAAATGACAAAAAGACGGACAGAAACTGGCAAAAAAACGGACGGAAACTGACAAATACGGACGGAAAGACATAAATACATATGAAAACTGGCAAAAAGACGGACGGAAACTGACAAAAAGACGGACGGAAACTGACAAAAAGACGGACAGAAACTAGCAAAAAGACGGACGGAAACGGACAAAAAGACGGACGGAAACTAACGGACAGGTGAGGGGAGACAGCAGCCTACCTTAATATCCAGGTGCATCAATACGACGTGGGTTTAGGCACCTGCGTCACTTGTTTTTTTTTTTTTACTTTTTTCTATGTTCGGAAAATATTTTAGGCGACTCAGATTTTCCCTCAATATTCGAGATTTACCTGCCGTCGTTAACTGCCTGCTGTTGTTGTTGTTGTTTTAATATTGGTTGGTTTTGCGTTGCTTGTTTTTCTTGTTCGTGGTTTGTTTTGTCTTTGTCATCGATGTGTTTTTGTTTTTCATGATTTCGTGTTTTTGTTTTCTTTTTTTTTAAATTTAATTGACAAGCTTTGTGTTTTTCTTGCTACTGTTTTTTTTTTATATATAATTTAGCTGGCGTTGTCTTTCTTTTCATTCTTGTTCATGCTTCAGTTGGCTTTGTTTTGTTCCTTTATTATTATTACTATTATTATTTTTGTGTGTGTGTTCTACTTGGCTGATTATTGTGAATATTATATGGTGGGTATTGATGACAGGATTGCATAATAAAATACACACACATCACACATTTACTGCTTATCAAATGGCGAGTCAATTTAGTTTTTAACACTGCTATTCATTGTTCACTTTAACCTGAACTAAAATTACCATCTCCCCATCTTGAATGCTGAGTTATGGCAAAGGATTAACGTTAGAGGATACTGGAGAGAGAGAGAGAGAGAGAGAGAGAGAGAGAGAGAGAGAGAGAGAGAGAGAGAGAGAGGAAACTACGTAAAGAAAAAGGGGCTTAAAACCTCGAAGGAAAGGGCTTGGGTGGTGCGTAATGGTGCTAGTGATGAGGGCGATGAAGGAGGGGGGTGAGGTGCAAGTGGTGTAACAGATGGATTTATGAGGGAGCAGAAAACACGGCCGCGGCTTTGATGTTCCTGTAAATGCTCTCACAGGACGCCCATTGTTCTTGTACGCGTCTGTCTAGCTTCTTGCCTGATCCACTTTCTCATACGTAATTCCTCTCTCTCTCTCTCTCTCTCTCTCTCTCTCTCTCTCTCTCAGTGAAGCTATGGACCGTCGCCTAGTGATGCACTTTTAACCATTCACTCTTTCATTACATTCTGCCTGCTTTCAAATGATTTAATACATCTCAAGAGTAACCTTTCTGCCTTTTTTCTGTCCCTCCCTTTCGTCCTCAAAACCTTCTTCCTTTTTTCTTCCCTTTCGTTCCTCCACGTCCTTTTTCCTCCTTTCCTTTCTGCTCATCGTCGTCCTCCTATCGCCCCCTCATCCTTCATTCGTCCTCCTCTCTTCCCTTCTCTTTTCCTTCTTCATCGTCCTCATGACCAGCAATGTTACATCCCACCCCTTTCCTTTCTCCACCATTTCGCCCTTCTCCTCCCCCTTCTTTCCCTCGCTTCTCGTCATCTTCTTCCTTCCCCTTTCCTTTTTCTCTCACTGTGTATTGTTCCGCATTGTTCTCTCCACAGGGACCATTTACACCGCTTCCCATTCTTTTATTTGTTACTTTCCTCTTTTCTCTCCCTCCCTCACACTTTTTTTGTCTCACCTTTTCGTTCATTTGCCTCCATACCCCCTCACTTACTAGACAAATAGATAGATAGACAAATATAGACAGACAGACAGATAGATAGATAGATTTGTATATTGACGACAAATTTACAACTGTGCCGATCATAAAGCGGGAGAAAATACACACCTAATTTAACCTCTCACTGAAATTCTCACCTGACACTACTTTATCGTATACTGCATTATTTTTCCCTGCCTTATTTTTAGTCTCTGTGTCTGTTTTCTCCTTTACTTCGCTAGACATTTACCGTTTTCTCTTCCATGTTTCCATTCTCTGTGCGTCTCATTTCTCTCCTCCCATTCACTTAATATTTGTCTGTCAGTCTGTCTATCTGTCTGTCTTCCTTTCGTTTCCTTTCTTCCCTTTCCATGATACACATTTTTCTTCCTTTGTCATTTTTTTTTAACTCCCTATTCCTCTTCGTTTCCTCTGACATCTCTCCCTCCTTTTGCTGTCTTCTGTTCTCTTCTTTTCTCTTTTGACGTCTTATTCTCCTCTTCCATCTTATCTCTTTGGTCTCCGTTCACTTCTTTCTTTCTCTCATTCTGCTTCATCCTTCATTCAACCTCCTCCTGCACTCCCTCCTCCATCCTATTGCAATCGTTCTTCTTGCTTTCTTTATTATCATTTTACTTTTTCCATCTTTCCTTCATCTCCTTGCACCATCCTTCTCTCAATCTCTTCCTTCTCTCTTTTCCTTCATATTTTAAATCTTCCTCTCCCTTTCTTTAGTCAGTTCTTTATCCATCATCTTTTCCTCATTTTAGTTTTCTTCTTTTTCTCACTCTCAGTTAGTCATTATCCACCTCTTCTCTCCAAACAATTTTAGTCATTACCCACCTCTTCTCTCCAAACAATCTTTCTTCCCTCCCTACGTTCCTCTCTCCCTCCATTTCTTCAGCCTCACTTCGCCCTTTCTACCTGTCTTTCTTCTCTCCCTACCTTACACTCATCATGCATTTCTTCAGTTCCATCTCTCCCTTCCTACCTATCTCCCTCGTTCCCTACCTTACTCTCACCTTTTTTTTTTTCCTATCTCCATTTATCCCTTCCTTCCCCCTCCTTATCTTTATTTCACCCTCCATTTATTCACCCTTCTCCTCTCCCTTCCTACCTGTCTTTCCTCCCTCTCTACCTTACTCTCACCCTTAGTTTTTTTGCAGCTCGACTTGTCCCTACTCCCTCCCTACCCTTCTCTCATCCTCCAATTCTTCAGTCTAACTCCTCCCTAACAACCTTTCCTCCCTTCCTGCCTGAGACCCATAGCTTCCACGACATTCACTTAATTATTGCCATTTTTTTAAGGGATCGAGAAGGGGGAGAAACGACAGGAGAAATTAAGAGGAGGAGGAGGAACCAGGGGGCCGAGTTACACGCACCTCTGGAAGGGCCCCCTCAAAATGTCCCCTCTGCCTCTCTCGTCGTCTCGCCTCTCCGTCCTCGCTCGTGATGACGGTGTTTTGCAGGTAAAATATCGAGGTAGCCGGCCGTAATGGAAATATATATGTGCTCTTGGTGAACCTGCATCGCCGTGGAAGAGAGGAGGGGAGCTGGGAGGGGCGGGGGGTGAAGGGGAATGTGATGAACGAGCGCAATTTACGAAAGCAGAGCGCGAAAATAATAATCCCTGGGACGATTACCCGACTGCGATTAAGCGGGCCATACACCGGAGCGTTATGATCCCCCCTAATTAACCCCCACCCCCTTCTTCCTAACCCCCTCCTCCCTCCCTAACCCCTCCTTCTCCCCCATAACCCCTCCCCCTCCCCCTAACCCCTCCCCCTCCTCCCTAACACCTCCCTCTTCTTCCTAACCCCACCTCTCACTCCTTCCTAACCCCACTCCCAGTCTTCCTTAACACCTTCCCCTTCTTCCCTAACTCACTCCTTCCTCCCTAATCCCCTTCCCGTTTTCCCCATCCCCTCCTCCTCCTCCTCCCTAACTCCCTCCCCAATCTCTTTCTCTATTACCTACCAAACTCCCTCTACCCTAACACTTTAACTCCCTCCCCCTCCTCCCTAAACTCACAAAACCCTAACCCAACCTCTATCTCCATCCTAACCCCTTCCCCCATCTCCCTAATCCACTCCTTCTCTTCCATAACCCCTTCCCCCTCGTCCCTAACCCCTAACCCCCTCATCCCTAACCCCACTCAAGTCCCCCTCCAAGACCAAGAGGCGTCATTTCGGTAATTAGTTGCAAAGATGAGACCCTAATTACACCGAAGGGGGGGAAATATGTGTTTATAATCAATAGGAAAACACGAGGATTATAGAGGTAATGCAAAGCCGCCCCGACGCACCACTTACCCTTCTCCTTAAACACCGGGTCAGGCAAAAACACACTGAGTATTAACTAGAAAATTGCCCTAAGCAGCCTTCCGGTTCGATCACTCACGCCACCCACTCATCAGACGGTCATTACAGCCCACTTCCGCTTGGCTTAATGAGTTACCTGCTGAGGGGTATGCACGACCCGGCCTGCTAAAGGGGTATAAACAAGGCTGCCTACCCCCTGTGACCTGCCCACCCGTCATTACCCTACTGACAGCCTGCTTACCTGCCTGCCGGCCTGCCTGCACAAAGGGTATACATAACTTGCTAGCCAGTGCGACCAATCCGCCTATCGTGATCTCTACTCCTCACTACCCTACTCTTACCTACCTACCCAGCCATCATTACCCTACTGCCTGCTTACCTGCCCACCCCTCATTACCCTACTACCTACCTATCTTTCGACCTACCTGCCTACCTCTCACTACCCTCCTACCTACCTACCTACCTACCTACCAGGACGTGGGTGTAAGTAACTCACTATCCCATGCAACCTCCCTATTCATTATTTCCAGCCTCACTAACTACCTACATGCCCATTCCTCGCTACCTTATTGCCTACCTACTTACCTACCTACCTACATGGGTATCGATACCATACTAACCCCTACCACACTGACTTACCTACTGAATGGTACAAACGATCTTTGCAACCTGCCTACCTATCATCACTTTACTGCCTATCTACCTACCTACCTACCTACTTACCTACCTACCTACCTACCTGCACAAGGGTACAGATAACTCATTGTTCAATTCAACCTATCTCTTTACCTCAATCCTCTCACTACTTTTTTTTTCTATCTATTTTTCTATCTTTTTCTTGCTGTCTCGAGACGATGTTAAATTTGGAGAAGCTAGCGAACTGTGGGGGTTAAATAGCACCTTCATTTAAACTATTTCACTAACAGAGAGATTTTCCTGGGTTGAATAAAATCGTCTGGAGAGAGAGAGAGAGAGAAAGAGAGAGAAGAAGGAGGTCACGTAGAGCAAGATCATGAGAGGCAGTGGGGTAGCTCTCGAAAATTAGCTCAAGCACACAAAGCCCCTACCCCAATTTCAGTCCCCTCCCCTGAAAAACCCCTAATGAGATGAACTACCTTACCTTACCTGTCGAGAGGAGGGGGAGAAAGGAGGGAGAGAAGGGGAGGGGTGAGGGAGAAAAGAAACAGAGAGAGAGAGGGAAGGGGACTGAAGTGAGGAGGGGAGGGAGAGATGAGGAGAGGTAAAGAGAGGTGAGACAAGGTAAAGAGGTAGAGTGGTGGGGTAAGGAAAGGAGAGAGGGAGGAGAGAAGGGGAGGTGAGGTTAGGGGGAGAGGGAGAGAGACAGAGAGAGAGAGAGAGGGTGGGGGAGAGGGAGGAAGGAAGGAGAGTGGGGGAGCATAATTTTCCTAATCATTATGCGTACGTAATTAAACTCCACGAAAGATTGCCAGCCACTGAGACTTTCCCCGCCCCCGACCCCTTCGTCAGCCGTATAAAGCTCCCTCTCACTCTCTCCCCCCTCTCTCTCTCCCTCTCCCCCCTCTCTCTCTCCCTCTCCCCCCTCTCCCTCTCTCTTTTTTCGCGTTGCGTCATAATAGCACCGCAGGGGAACACCTTTTTACTTAATAATGTCTGTCGTCGTCATTATGTGCAGCCTTCAGAGTGATGGCAGGTTTCCGCTCACCACTCACTGCCCCCTCATCCCCCCCTCCACCACTCACTGCCCCCTCATCCCCCACTCCCCTCCTCACCTTCTTCTTCCCCCTCTCTTCCTCCACCTACTCTCTCCTTGTCTTTCTCTTACCTCCTCCTCCTCCTCCTCTTCCTATTCCCTTTTCATCTTATGTTTCAGTTTCCATTATGTCTTTCCTTCATTTTCCCTGAGTTTACAGTATATTCTCTCTCTCTCTCTCTCTTTCTATCTATCCATCTATCTAAGGGAACTGGGCCACTCCTACAAGCTGAATATAAGGTAGGAATGAGTCTCCTTGGTTACTTGCCAAAATTAGCTTCCAGTCTGACTTCACATAGCCATCAACTGAGCTAATAAGTGGTAAGGATATTTGTCATTAAAAAAAAAAAAAATAAGAGAGAAGAATTTATTGACGGTGACCAATTCTGATTACATTTCTAAAGGATTGGTGTAATACTCAGTCTGCTGGTCTGGGCGTGGATATAACAGGGGGAGTAGGAAATGGATAATGCAGGATAGACATTGAGGGCGTAACTGAGCCGTCCCCGCAAGACTCAAGAAATCAACCTGGGGAAAGGAAGAGGAGCGCTATTTATCAACCACCTTGACACACCTGGGCGTCTCACTCAAGCTTCAGTTCAAGGCAAAGCTTAGATGTTACGCTGAGAAATACAACTTCCTTGATTTCGACGTTAAGATGTCCTGTCAGGGTGTGTATATTCCTTCTTCGCCTGAGAGAGAGAGAGAGAGAGAGAGAGAGAGAGAGAGAGAGAGAGAGAGAGAGAGAGAGGATACGAAAAAATAACAAGATGATGGGACAGAAAAGGAGCGAATGGAAAAAGGCAAAGACACGAGATGAAGGAAAGACAAAATAAAAAGTCTCTGCAACACAAAGAAAACAATAGAAAGCAACGAGACAAGAAAACAAGACAAAAGGAACGACAGTAAGAATTAAGAAACAGTAAAACAAAAGAATTATGAAGAAAAAATGAAAGAATGATAAGATGAAGGAAGGTGGAGCAGAAAGAAGAATAAGAAAAAAGAAAAACAAGATGAAGGAGAAAGACGGAAACAGGGCGAAACAAAGGAGTGGATGAAACGAGAACGACACACGAACGACAAGCCAACGAGACGACCAGACGAAGGAAAGGCAAGACAAAGCTACGACCTCATTAGAAGCAAAAGCAGCGAAAAAGTAAACCTGAAATGAGACCAGACGACACAGCAACGACCTCACTCTCCTTCCATCTCTCTTCTCCTTTTCCATCCGTTCATCCTGTCGCCCTATCACTCCCTCTTTCCTCTTTCCCTCCATCTCTCCTCTCCCTCTTACCCCCTTGCCCTCCATCTCTCCTCTTTCTCTACCCCCCATTCTCTCAATAACTCTCTTCGCATCTTCCTTCTTTCCATTTATCCCCCACTCTCTCCATTCCTACTCTCCCTCTACTCCTCTTTCCTTCCATCATCACATTTCCCTCCATTTCTCATTTCCCTCCATCCACTCTCTTTTTCCTTCATCCTTCTCGTCTTCCTTTCCCCTCCATCCCCATTCCCCTCCTTCCTCGAGAACTGTCCCCATATCTCATCACCAATTACCAGGCCGGGCGCTGACGTCAAATGGTCCCATGTTTCTGTCCACCCCATACCTCTGTCCTCCCCATTCTCCCCCTCCCCTTCTTCACCCCCTCTCCATTCTCCCCCATCTTCTTCTTCACCCCCTCCTCTCCAGTTGTCTCCATTCTTCCCTCCTCCCCTTCCTCACCCTCTCCTCTCCAGTTTCCCCCATTCTCTTGTCACTTTCCTCACCCACTCTGCTCCAGAGTCCTTCATTCTCTTGCTCCTACCCTCCTTCACTCCAGTTTCCTCCAGTTTTCCTGACTCCTCCCCCTCCTCACCTAATCCTCTCCAGTTTCTTCTTTTGTTCCCTTCCCCACGCACTCCTCTCCAGTACCCTCCATTATCCTGCCCCATATACTCGTCCACTCCCTCCCACTTTTCTTCTAGTCCACTCCCTCCCACTTTTCTTCTAGTCCACTCTCTCCAACATTCTTTGCCACTCATCTCCACTCCTTCACTTTCTTGTATTCCATCCATTCTCTTTCATCTTCATTTTGTTGTCCTCAGTATCCTGCTTCCCTCCTCTCCCCACATTCCTCTCCCATTTCTCAGATTTCCCATTCCACTTTCTGCCCCATTTTCTAGCTATCCCATTACCACATCTTCTCCCATTCGCCAGTTCCCCATTCACGTTCCCCTATCCACTCCCCAATTCCTCCAGTCTCCTTCGTCCCCCACTCCCCAGTACACCATTAACGTTCCCCTACCCATTCCCAGTCCTATCCCCCTCCTTCTCCCAGTCCCATTTTCTCCCACTCTCCAAAACGTCCCATCCCCCCATCTCCCACTGTCCACTGGTATCCCCCGCCCCCATCTCCACCCCGCCCCATCTCCTCCCCCTGCCCCCACCTCCCCCATAATAAACTTCCAACTTAATGGGTGTCTCCGGAGTCCTTTAATTGGGTCCTGGATTCTATTGTCGCTGTAATTATGCATCGGGAAATTGCTCGGTGAGGGATTTTAAGAGTTTTAGTGCCGACCGTCTCGGGGGAGGAGCTGTTGTCGTGAGTGTTGCGAGTTTGTCTTCCCCCCCCTCCCTGTGTGTGTGTGTGTGTGTGTGTGTGTGTGTGTGTGTGTGTGTGTGTGTGTGTGTGTGTGTGTGTGTGTGTGTGTGTGTGTGTGTGTGTGTGTGTGTGTGTGTGTGTGTGCCTCTGAGTTTGCCTTTGTGTTTGTCTCTGTTTTTGTCTCTTTTCTTCCTCTGTCTGTCTGTCTGTCTGTCTGTCTGTCTCTCTCTCTCTCTCTCTCTCTCTCTCTCTCTCTCTCTCTCTCTCTCTCTCGTGGTAGGTGGCGTGTTGGGGCCGCATCGTGAAGGAGGGAGTTGGTCGCAAACTTTATGGCCGCTTAGGAAATATCGTAATTCTATTCTTTAACTCTTCCCCCTCCCCTCCCCTACCTCCCATACCATTCCCCTCCCCTCCCTCCCCACCCCCCATACCCTTCCCCTCCCCTCCCCCACTTCCATCCTCTTCCCCTCATTGTGCCCTCTTTCCCCTCACCATCTTCCTTCCACTTATTATCTCGCCTTTTCTTATCCTGTATGCGCCTTCCTCTTCCCCTCACCCCTTTCTTCTTTCATTCAATGTATTTACCTCTTTCATCCCTAACTCTTATTTCCCTTGGTCTTCCCCTCAACCTGTCTCCTTTCCTCTTTCCCCTCACTGTCTCTCGGCTTCCCCTCATGGTCTCCTTTCTCTTCCCTTCATTATACCCTTCTTCCTCTTCCTCTCAGTCTATCCCTCTTCCCTTTCCCCCTCACTGTCCCATTTTCTCTTCCCCCTCACTCTCTCTTTTTCCCTTCCCCTCACTGTCTCTCTTCCTTTTCCCCTCACTACATCTCCCATCGTCTTCCTCTCAGCATCTCCCTTTCTCTTACCTTCCCTCTATTTCCCTTCCTCTTCCTCTCTCTCTCTCTCTCTCTCTCTCTCTCTCTCTCTCTCTCTCTCTCTCTCTCTCTCGTCTCGTCTCGTAACTAACTTCCTCTTCCCTTCACTCCTTCCTTCATCCCACACTATATTTTCCTCTCCCTTCTTTCCGTATCTCCCTTCCTCTTCCTCTTACCAGTCTCCATTCCTCTTTCCCTTACTTTCCAGTCAATTAATCTTTCCCATCACTTACTCTCCCTTTTTCCTCTCCTAATTTCCCCTCACCACCTTCTCTCCTCTTTTCCTCACCAGCTTTCTTCCCCTCCCGTGCTCTTTCTCTTCCCCTCAAAATGTCTCTAGGTTGTTTACTAGACTGATGGAAAAAAAAAAAAAAAAAGCATCGGGAATATTAAAAACTATTATTATTATCATTATTATTATTTTTTGGGGGGGCCACGAATACGGAACTTCATAATCTAATCCAGCTTACGGCGGACGATTTGCACTCGTCTCACACAAGCCGTCAAAGAAAGGGATTAGTCTACTTAGTACCCCACCCTCTACCCTGCCCTGAATAATCCTCCAGTACTCCATTTGTTCCAGTACTAACAGACTGACCCCACAAACCACCACAGGAAGAGATGAACTGGGTGAACAAAGGTGAACAGAGGTGAACGTCCACTAAGACATGACGGCGAAGGTAAGGATGATTTAGGGAACTATCGATAAAAAAATAAAAAAAAAAGACGAAAAAAAGGGGAAAAGAGGCCAGACGAGGAGAGGATGGAAGAGTAAAATGGAGGAAATTAGATGGATGGAAGTCTGGAGTGGAGATGAGTTGTGGTACTGAATTTAGGACTCTCTCTCTCTCTCTCTCTCTCTCTCTCTCTCTCTCTCTCTCTCTCTCTCTCTCTCTCTCTCTCAGCCAGCCTGGATAAACTCTAGGATTAGGTATGGAGCAACAGATATAAAGAAAATGTGTGTAGCAAGAAAATCATGAAGGGGGAGACTGCAAGAAGAAGCACAGGGGGTGGGTAAGTTAAAATCCAGCTTCTACTACACCCAGAAACTACAAAGACGGAGACAAAATTAAGACAGCGATAAAGAAAAAAGGTGGGGTTGCAAGAGGAGGTGGGGAGAGGAGGCAAAGGGGGTGAGAAAGGGGGAGGGAGGGACGGGGAAAGAGGAGGGGCAAGGGAGGAGATGGGAAGAGACGGGGAGGAAATAGGAAGAGATTGGGAGGAGGGAAGGTGGGGGAGGTGTAGGGGTGAAAGAGTGTAAGGAAGGGGGAAGGGTGGGATGAGAGAGGGGAAGGAAAAAGGAGAGGGAAGAAGGCAGCGGAGGAGGGGAGAACAAGACAAGAAGGGACAAGGAGGGAATATCTTGGAGAGAAGCAAGTGAGAGGGAGGGAGGAGAGGAGAAGGGCGGGTGTGGGGAAGGGATAGGAGCGAGGGAGGTAGAGAAGGTAAGGGAGGAGAAAGGGAGGGGAAGAGGAGGAGCGAAGGAGGTAGAGAAGGTAAGGAAGGGGGAAGGGAGGGGACATCGTGGGGAGGCTGTAGGTAAATCAGAGGCAACAATGGGGTAATGCATCTTGGTGCAACACGAACCCGTAAATCAGTCTTTTCTTCTCCCTTATCTCTCTCTCTACTAGCTCCTTCTCTCTCTCTCTCTCTCTCTCTCTCTCTCTCTCTCTCTCTCTCCATAAACTATTAATACCTGTTGCACTCTCACTTCATCCATGCATTCATTCCACTTTCAGATTCTCTCTCTCTCTCTCTCTCTCTCTCTCTCTCTCTCTCTCTCTCCACAGTAGCCTCAAAGTTGAAATATGTCATGATGGTCCCCTTCTTGCAATACGACGCTAATAAAAAAAATTGATTCTACGCCCATTATCATCAAAATCAATCTTACTCTCAAGGAACTAGTGCTAAGTTACTGAGCCCCGTGTGTGTGTGTGTGTGTGTGTGTGTGTGTGTGTGTGTGTGTGTGTGTGTGTGTGTGTGTGTGTGTGTGTGTGTGTGTGTGTGTGTGTGATTCATTTATTAATCACTAGGGCATAATAACCGACGGAAAGCATGACTGTAAAAAAAAATAATATAAGTTTCGACAGACCAAAATGTGATACAAAGAATACGGCCACTTATAAATACTTCACTGAATAAGTAGACAAATATATAGACAGGAACTTACGCCATGCAGAGTTCCTTTCACCAATTATTCATCATTTCCATCATGCTTCTATCAGTCGCCACTACCACCTCCTTTCGTCCTGTTTTTTTTTTTCTCTTTTCCCCCCCTTTATTTTCCCCCACTTCCCCCCTTCATCATTCCTCTCTCCCCTTCCCTCTTCTCAGCCAGCTCTTCTCTTTCCTCTCTCTCCCCCTTTCACTCCCGAAGTCATCCTCATCTCATTTTCATTTTCATCTCAAGTAACTTATCTTCCTCCTTTTTCTTCTCCTCAGCAACTTTTCTCCCTCTTGTTCTCTCTCCCCAGCATCTTCCCTCCCTCCTTTCTCTTCTTCCTCCTTTCTCCTCCATCTACTTTTCTCCCTCCATTATTTTCGTCTCCACATCGACTCCTTTTCCTTCCTTTTCCCTCTCACCATCTCCCTCACCCTCCCTCCCCCGGCCCCACCAGCCCCCCCCCCGCCCTAAATCACCCCCTCCCATATATATACTGGCGGCTGTGAGTCTAAACGGGCGGGTGTGCAATTAGAGAGGCTGGGGTGTCATGATTGGACTGACCACTCCACTACCAATCACTCATCTCCACCCTCTCACACTCCTTAGGGCTGTTACGGGAGGAGGGTGGGGAAGAGAGGGAGAAGGGATTGGGTGGGGGTAGATAGAGAAGCGGGTTAAGGAGAGGGGAGGGGTGCAAAGAGGAAAGGGTGGGGGACGGTGAATGTAGATAGAAGAGTGGGTAGAGGGAAGGGGGGGATAGAGAGGGAGGGGGAATGGATGGAGAGGGAATGGATGGAGGTGAGGGTTGATGGATAGAGAAAGAAGGAAGTGGGTGGGCTAGGTTAAGAGAGTGGGTAGTGGGTGGGGACAGGGAGAAAAGGGCAGGGGCGTACCTAGAGATTTGGGGGCCCGGGGGGCTAGGTTCTTTGCAGGGCCCCCCTCCAGGAGGGGGCCCCCGCAAAGAACCTAGGCCCCCAAATGCTCAAAACTTATCTAATATCTCAGCCGGGATTGTCGGGATGATAAATATATATATTTTTAAATACTAATTGAAAAGCTTATAAATTTTTAAGGCTTTTGGGGCCCCCCTTAATTGGGGGCCCGGGGGGCAGTTTCAAACAGCCCCCCCCCACCGCCCCCCTCAGGTACGCTACTGGAAAAGGGTGGAAAGAATTAACAGTTGAGGGGAGGTGGTGGTAGAAAGAGAAGGAATAGAGATGGGAGAGAGTGGAGAGAAGAGATGGTCAGATAAGGAGATGGGAGGGTTACTGAAAAATGAGAGTGGGTGGAAGGGGAGGTAGAGAAGGGATGGGGAGAGGAAAGAGAGAGAGGGAAAGAGAGTGGAAAGTACAGGGGATATATGGGTGGAAGGAGAAGGAGGTGGGGAGAAAAGGGGTTGCCAGAGGGGGAGACAGAGATAGAAGTAGGAAGAGGAGCAGAAAGGGAAGGGAGAGGGATGGAGGTGGGGACAGAAATGGAGGAACTGAATGGAGGGAGATGGAGGAGGCAGAGACTGATGACTGAGGAATGAGGAAAGGTGTGAGGAAAAAGGTAGTGGCTGGGAACAGAGAATACGCACACACACACACACACACACACACACACACACACACACACACACACACACACACGCAAGCACGCACTTCCTCTTCGTCCCAGCAACCCCTGGATATGACAAATGAGAGTCCGGACGAAATGACAGACGCGAAAGAGGAGTCCAGGAGGAGATGAAGTCCAGATGAATTATACAGTAGGCTACTGTCGGGTGGTCCTGGGGACGCTGGGTATATGGGTGCCTTGTGTTTCTGTCTATTCTTCAAAGCTACTCATGGACGATTTTATTCAACTGAGCGTGGGTCATAGGAGTCTGCGTGTTAATACTGGTGCTATAATTATTAGTACTATTAACCCTCTCATGGTAGGGGAACCTCTAGTATTCTGTCAGTTAACGTCACACTATCTACTTACCTACCTATGTCTGTCTATGTTTCTATCTATCTATCTATTTTTTTCAGCCGTTAGTGGGTTATGGAAGCCTCGAGGGTGAACAATGTGGTCTGGCGTAACAAAGACCTGGGGCCCGTATTCTTGTAGGGTAAAGACGCTCCCTAACACCTCTTCCTTAGCGATTTTTTTCTGGATATGGCTGCTTAATATCCTTCTGTGCGTTATTTATGCTGAATATGGCGATGTTTGAATGATTTATATATGGTAACACTGAATAGGACAGTAAGATGCAATGTGCAAAATAAATCGCTTAGGAAAATGTGTTAGGGAGCTTCCTTAACTGACGAGAATATACAGGCCCTGAAGATGAAATGTGAGGACGTTGTGGGCAAAAGTTATTCTGATATAAGGTATTTCTAAGTTCACAGGTGTCAATCACTGTCTCATACTGGGAATAATTTAAGTACAGGTATTCTACTCTAACGCCAGACGATTTTATTCAACTGAGAGTGAGTCATAGGAGACTGAATACTAATAGGTGAGGATGACTGGACAGAAGACAACATTATCCACGGTACCGTAAATCTAGTCAGGAGTGATGAAGACGATGATGAAATGGGGAATAACTGGGACTGACGAGGAACTGAGGTGCCTGAATGATATATACCCGACCCAACAGATGGAAATGGTTTGAAGGCGATCTTGGTGACTGTGGGTGGTGGACTTTGAATGTGATTTTGGTGAAAGTGTGTGATGGAGTTTGGGGGCCATCTTGGTGATTGCGCGTGATGGAGGCTGCAACTGACAGGTGACGGGAATGATCTTACAATATTAGGGATTGAGGGACCTGGCTTGGATGCCATGACATTAACTCGTGCCATATAGTGCTTCGACAGATAATAAAAAAAAAATGCTGATATCCTTAACCCCCACAAGCCGTCTCCTCACTAAGGGCAATTTCTCGGAAACCACTGAAAATTGCTTGTTTTCAAACCTTAATATCTTGGAAAGTATAGCACTTAGGGAAACGAATAAATAATCATTTTACTCATCAGCTCTTCCTCTTGCGAAAAGAAGTATCCCCAGGTCTGTAGGTCCTTGAGTTAATGAGGAATGACGTGAGGCAGATAACTAATTTTCGCCACGAGAGCAGCGTGAGAGCAGGACGTGTTCGTGTGTCTGCCCGCGGCACCAACTATAGCTTTGCTCTCAACATGATAACTTACTTCACTACTAGATA
This sequence comes from Coenobita brevimanus, assembly GCF_032717465.1. NCBI lineage: Eukaryota > Metazoa > Arthropoda > Malacostraca > Decapoda > Coenobitidae > Coenobita > Coenobita brevimanus. The sequence continues at coordinate 1,963,683 of NC_137053.1, read as the reverse complement.
AACCAGACACTGTTATATCCAAGGCATGCCTTATGGTGCTATCACTGAGCCCTTTCCTAGTATTCTTGGAAAGAGGCTTGGCAGGGGCGGATGACGCAAGGGTCCACGTAAGGTGGGAACAGAATCAGACGAGAGATCTAAGAAAACATCGTCCTACACCTGGCAGTCACGGAGACGACTGATGTATGTTTGCCTTGGGTGCTGGGAGGCTATCCTCATCATTTGGTGATGAGATCAATTGGCGACCACTTAAAACTATGGCGTGAAAACACTTTCGGTTATACCCATCCCCCGGCGTCCCCGATCTACCAATTTTGTGTCGGATTTAACCGTCACCCAGTCCTTATGGGTTAAGGAGGCCTTTCGAATGTCGTTTTTCAAGAGTAATTAGAAATCACAAGAACATCCAAATTTTGGCGTTCAAAAACCATTGAAAAGAGCAAAGAAAGCGCAACAAATTCCCCTACTTAAAGGTTTCATTTTTGCTGTATATCAGAAGAAATTGCTAAGCAAATCTTCTTTTATTTCACAAAAAATATCCAACTGCTAAATTATTTAAGGGTCCTAAAAAAAATTTTGCTGAGACCATTTTCTGCCGCTTGAAATACTGAAGAAAATGAGCTTTGAAAGGTGAAAATCCAGCAAAAATAAAAAAGTTATGTATTTTTTTGCATGAAAATTGTACTGTTTAAGGAATTAAAAAGAAAAAAAGAAGAAGAAGGATAATTTTTGCACGCCTCTAACTCCAGACTTACTAAACAGAAAGCCTTGAAACTTGGTATATATATAACTACTGATGGATATAAAGAAACTGCTGTAAAAACATCACCTTCCAAGTCCTAAAACAAACTGTCTGTAAACCAGCACTTTACTGTCACCGTATAACCTATACCCTATGGCAACTACCATATACTGGTAAGGAATACAGCAGCAGTAATAGGGCTTTGCCAGTAACTTTGTTACCTCATCACTGGAAAACATAACGTTTTACACGGTAGACTTCTGACAATAATTGACGTATCAGCTGATTTTGAGGTCAAGTCAACTTGAGTTTGGCCCCACATTTGCCACAACAACCTTACGTAGTCTCAAATAATTCATACAACCAGGAAGCACTAACAATTAGCCTCACATCCATAGCCTACTCCTCACTCTCTTCATCATGCTTTAAAAGTCCTCCTACAAGCTCCTGTCGCAATTCCACAGTGGAATTATCCTTTGATTTAGTAGTTGGGGAGCTAGACGCGGGAGAAAATTCTAGGCATAATGGTTCAACACTGATATTTGGGCTACTTACAGCACTTTGTTTTCGGGCCTTGAGGATTTTTCTAACCTTCAGCAAGCGCTCTGCAGCTTCTATCTTCTTTCTACTGCGTTTTAGCATCTTCAATAATCACTGGAGCACGAAAAACAACAGGAAAATAAAACATGAACGTCTGGAACTCACAGACTTCCCGAAAGCGAGCTAGTGTTTGTAAACGTCGCTTATTACAACAAACGAAGCCTATGAGAGAGAACGTATAGAAGGGTAACTAGGCAAAACATTTCACTTCCACCACAAACTATTCATTTCACGATCTACCAGTGAACTGGTAAGCCCTCACAACCGTCACATGCGAAACATGAGTATCTAATTGCCAGTCTGGACCCTTTAACTGCCCGTGGGACCAAAATATTGCTGCAAAATGACTCTACAATTGCTATAGATACAAGATATGAGCATTTTCAAAAATGTTATTTTTGACTGATTTATCGGTCTGAAACTCCCCCTTAAATTCCGCTTCTGTCAACACTGAGGGATTTTTAGCTCTCTGGTACCTTCAACTGTTACCATCAGCTTAACACAACAGTGCACTGTTAGCCAGAATGTAGGCTACAACGTAAATGAAACAGGTTTTAAAATAATGTTTTAACTCGACCCAACAAATTTCTCAATGTTACATGCATCACACCTGCAAATGCACAAAGCATACCACAAAAAATAAGAATTAATTTGAGGTTGCAGTAACTCTTGAACACTACCTATTGTTTCTTGTTAGTTTCTCAAAGCTTGGATAAATTACATGGAATCTGTAAGAGAAAATGTTCCATTCCCAAAGTCAAAGTTTTTGTTCTTTGGAATGATCTGAAGAACTATTGTGCTGTTAGGCTACATCTGTGGGGTTGAATATGGGAAAAGAGGAAGAAAGTTACAAGGGAGTACAAACGAAATCAAACAGCGACAGATCTAACGGTCATCTCGGGTCTGTTAGAAAGAAAACACTGCCTATGATATCTAATTCTATGAGCTGACGTTATAGGTAGTTGATCTGTATTTCTAGTTGCAGTTCTGGTGATAGCTTTTGTGGTGCTAGATGCAGAATGAAAAATAAAACAGGCAGTAGCGGTTGTCGTTGGAGTGTAGGTAAGGACCTTTTGATGCTGCTGCAATTCCTCTTTCGTTGCTGCAGTGTTGTGGTGTAAAGGGCGGTAATGGTGCAGTGTTTGGTGCACTGGTGGCTGCAGGAGATCTGACTGTATACTACTGTTTTCTGACTCTGGGTGTAGATTTGATAGTTCGTTCCCTGAGTTTCACCAGTCCTCATACGTGCTACATACCTTCAGATAGTGGAAAATATAGTGCTATGGTTGTGATTCAGGTGATATATTTTTTTTTTAATAGTTGTGATAGTGGTTATGATTTGTGTGGTTGTAATGCTAGTGGCAGTTAAAACGGTAGTGGTATTTGTAATGGTAATGATGGCTGTAGTGGTAGTTGTGGCTGTGGTTGCATCTGTAGCTGTAGTGTCTATTGTGGTAGTTCTGGTCGTCGTGGTAGTGATGGTTGTAGAGTGAGTGACTTGTAGCGAGGATGTGGGTGTAGTGTTGTGCTGGTTGTTGTTTTGGGGGGAGCTGAAGGAGGTCATTGTCGTGGTCTGGTCTCTTCCTTAACCACTGTCCACTAAAGCCACGCCAAGGAGGCTGAGGAGTTCCGGTGGGGGAGAAAGGGTGGGGAAGGGGGGGCAAGGGGGACTTCTTTTTTACCTGTGTGTGTGTGTGTGTGTGTGTGTATGTTGAAAGGGGGGCTTCTGTTCCACTCTTAGTAACCCCTGTCCTCCAATATACATATCTTTTTTTTGCTAAATTTTTGCCATTCACGCCATTATTCGTGCGTTTATTGTGTTTATTACCGGGAAAAATAATAATGAGTTGGAGTCGAAGCCGCACAGATATAGCATGGTTTCGTGACGTCACCTTAATCTCTCTCTCTCTCTCTCTCTCTCTCTCTCCCGGCCATATCCGTCACCCTCCTGAAGAAGAACACTAAACAAGGCCGCAAGGAGCCGCATCATAAAACATCTGCGGCGACGGCGGGGCGGGACAGAGCCGCAGACGCAACCGCAGGACGCAAGACGCAGGACAACGGGGGCGGCAGGACACCACACTGACGCTGGTGCTCCTTCGGTGAACCAGAAAAGCCCCGACAACGGAAACTAAATATGGTTCCGGGAAAAAAAGAAGCAAAAAAAGCCCCCTCTCTCTCTCTCTCTCCTCTGGAGCTGTATGCATAAACTGTCCAAAGATTAAGTCGTGTATATCATTGCCATACTTTTTTTTTTTTTTTTTTAACTCAAACTTTGCCCCGATTTTCGTCCTTTTTCCGCTTGTTTTACGTAGCTGAGTGGCGGAAGATAAATGCTATGACTCTGCAGCCTTTCCCACAGCACTTCTTCGTGACTTGTATCATACTCCGGTGTTAATTTCCCGTTACAACTCAACATTCAAGATGGAGATATGGCAATTTTAGGCCAAGTAGGAGGAAAAGGAGATAGTTTATGCGGCTGCCTTTACTCACACGGCCACCGTACATTTCACAACCAATCTAAAGGGAATAATAACGTCAAAAATAAACGATAAATTAAAGAATCACCGAAAATAATTTATAACCAGGAAGACTTGTTTGTCATCAAAATTATTATTATTCTTTATAATTGTGTACCTGTAATTCGGTGTATAGAAATATTTTTTTTTTATTTAATTTGTTTTTTCCTTCTTCCGTGTAAAAAAAAAAAAAAAAAGTCCCCGGTCAGTGGTCGATGGAGGTGTAGTGTCATAATGGTCGTTGGGTTGTGTGGGCAGGTTTGTGGACGGGGTGAGGGCAAGTCTGAGGTCACACTGGGGTCAAGAAGGGCCGTAGAGGTGCACCGCTGATGGCTGGGTGGTCAGGGGATGATTATGTGTACAGTATGTGTGTCTGTGTAGGTGTGTCGGGCAGGATGTGGTGTAGAAGGTTAGTGTGTCGCTCTGAACACCTAGCACGTGTCGATTTGTGTGTGTGTGTGTGTGTGTGTGTGTGTGTGTGTGTGTGTGTGTGTGTGTGTAATCAAGAATTTAGTCGCATAACAAGTGAAAATTCTCCTTTAACACCGGAAATATTGTAACTTATTTTCTTTTCACTTCCAATAGTGAGATTTTAAGTGTTTTTCCAAGGGCTGGCTGTAGGACCCAACCTTGGTATATATTTTGACAGGAGTACGATTGTTGTGGTGGCGACTGGTGGGCTGGAGGGAAAGTACAATGAGAAAAGGAGCTGAAGGAAGGAGTGAAGAGGAACCAAGGGATTATGCACACACACACACACACACACACACACACACACACACACACACACACACACACACACACACACACACACACACACACACACACGCGCGCGCGTCGCGACCTGACCATTAACCCCTTAACTTAGGATAGATATTAAGGCTCTGTTTATTTTCAGTCACTAGCTGCAATGAATTAACAAACCGAAAATCATCATCATACTACAACAACAACTATTACTATTACTACTTACCACCACCACTGCTACTACTACTACTACTTCTTCTACTATCACTACTACTGCTACTACTACTGCTGCTGCTACTACTACTACTACTACCACTACTACTGCTGCTGCTGGAAGGGACGCAGGAGGAGAAACAAGGATGTGGTATGAATGGTGTTAACTCCTACAGTCCATTGACATTTTAAACGTTCTATGCAAGCTACTTTCAGACGATTTCATTCATCTTAGGGGACGCCTTGTGTAGTAAAAGAGCATTTTTTTTTTTTTAATGCAAGGAAGAAGGAACCAAAGGCCAGAAACCCGCAAGATTGTTCCCTCTTAGAAAAAACAAAAACATGATAACAGAGAGCCAAATTCAAGAGCTGTATGTCTCCTGTTTGAAAAGGGAGAAAGAATGAAACGAAAAATACGTTCTCGGGCTGAAAAGGTTAATATATGACCATGAGTAAGGGGATGGAACTGACGTAAATAAGAGATGAAGAAAGAGGAAGCGTTTAGAATGGATCATATAAGGAGTTCCAGTCAAGAGTGATGAAGCTGGTTGAGATGAAGTGAGAGAGAACGTGGAGGGAACAGCGAAAGTAAATGACCAATAAATGAGTAAGGGAATGAGTAAACGGAATGCAGTGGACGCAAATAAGAGATGGAGAGAGAGGACGCGTTTGGAAATGGATGCCATGAGGAGTTAGTTAAAAGAATAATGAGGTAGAGAGAGGTGGAGAAAGATAATTACGTGGAAAAGCATAAATAAATGGCCGTGAGTAAGGGGAATGAGTAAATGGAATGCAGAGGACGCAGACAAGAGGCGGAGAAAGAGGAAACGCTTGAAGTGCATGAAATAGGAGTTAATGGAGGAGATGGAGAAAGAGTATGACGTAGAAACAGCGTGAATAAATGGCCATGAGTAAGGGAATGAGCAAGAGGAATGCCCGGGAAGCAAGATATGGAGAAAGATGTGTTTTCATTCTCATGTCATATTTTTATTAGAAATTTTTGCTGCTCTTAGACGAATTTAGTCAATTTAGTGAAGGGATAAACGAAAGATATATTTGGTCTCTCGATTGTGAAAAGTCTCTCCTGAAATTAATAGATTGTTTGGAGGTACAGAAAATGAAAAATGCCTCACGGGTTGAAGGAGCCGTTCACATAAATTGACACACACACACACACACACACACACACACACACACACACACACACACGAGTAAAAAGAATGCCCAGGACGCCAGGGATGGGGAAAGAGGATGAGGCGGTATCAGTGGGTGCGGGCACAGAATGAGTTTATTGTTATGGTAATGAATTTGACCCGCGTTGCTCAACACACTCCCTTTTTTTTTATTTATTTTTTTCCCTGATGGCGCCAGAGGAATATTGCACAGGGACAGGAAACATCAAGACCTATCTCTAGATCAGGCCAATTCATCTTAGTCACACGGATTCCTTTCAAGCGCTTCTTATCTCCGAATCTCACCCGATCCATCTCAGTCATACGGATACCTCTCATGTGCTACTCACAAGTTATCTTCATCACAATCTATCTTCTTCATCATCATCCGTTATATTTTTTGGAAGGTCATAATGGGCTGTTGACTTTGCTATTTACAAACTTCGAGAAATATTATAATAGATTTACAATTATTCACCAGTAATTCTCAAAATGCTGAAGTTTTCATTTTAGTCTCCCCCATTAGATTTACGAAATTCCTTAAGGGTTCTTGACTCCTTTTAGTGGTTTCTCCCTCTATTTCCTTTGCATTTTTCATCTATTTACCTATCTACCTGCCTACTTATTTGTCTATCTATCTATCTAGCTATCTATCTATTTATTTATCTATATCTGCAACTTTCTCTTCCGTCATTTCCTCTATTCCTTAAGTCATATCACTCGTCTTACGTACTTTCTTCCTAGCAGAGTATTTTTCTTAGCGTTCTTACTAACAATTTAAGCATGTATCTACTGGAAAGAAATAATTATCAAAGAAATTAGCAATGACTTATTCTATACCACATCACGCGGGGTTAATGCAGTGATATCTACCTTTGATCTCAGTCACCAACAGAATATTTAAGAATGCTTTACTGTAATATCCTGAAGAATCCGAAATACAGCATTAGTGGAAGTTTGTTCGCGTGTTCATATCTCCCCTTTTTTTTTTTTTTTTTAAGGATTTACAACTGTGGTCACACTTCAGGATTATAAACGATATTATTTTAGATATTTGATCCTTCTTTCTCTGTACCTCAGAACTCCTTTAATACTTTATACATGAAAAATTTGGGACCGTACCTACTTAGGAGGCATTCCAACACCTCTTCTCAAGTGATTTATTTTCCCTATTTCATCCCAGTCACATCAGTATTCTCGGATGCTTTTTACATCATTTTGATAACAATAAGATACAAGATAATAAATAAGATAAAGGGTAATATTAACGTTACTCATGCAAAGGTAAAGAGCTATTACACAGATAGCTTCCATTGGTGGCGGGAAAGCAACACTACATAATATATACTTGTGATCTTAACAGAATTACCAACAACTCTTCCTTAGCGATATAGTTTTCACATTTCATCTTGCTGCATGTATTATTTACGTCTTTTAATATACTGAAACATACTGCATAATTAACATACAAGAACTTGTCATATACCGAAATAAACAGATAAGGTTCTTTTCACTCTAACTTGACCTAAAACTAACATCTCTATATTTTAAATGCCTAGTTGTACCAAGAGATTAAATTTAGAGTATGATGCTAGATACTAAAATGCTTCGGAAAGGACTTAGAGCTGCAGCATGGTCTTTCTGTCCTAGATCAACGTGAAATTAGTTACGGTACAAAAGGACGAAAATTTGGGCCAACTTAAGATGAAAGAACTACAGTAAGACTCCGAAGCTACCGAGGATGTGGGCCGAGTCTGCCTCCTGAACCTCTCTCAGACCCGCCTCACTGCTGCCTCCTCCCCGGATGCATGGCTGTCAGTAGAAGGGGAAGGGGCAGAAGGGAGGGTGGAAGAAGGTAGGGGATATGGAGGGGGAGGGGGAGAGAGGGGAATGGAGGGTGGAAGAGAGCAGGAAAGGAAGAGGGTGGCATAGAGAGGGAGGAAGAGAAGGAGGGAGGGAGGAAGGAAGGGATGAGGTTAGGGAAAGAGAAGAGAGGAAGAGGGTGTGGGGAAATGCAGGGAGGGAGAAGAGAGATGGTGTGGAAGACAGGGAGGAATGGGAAATAAAATGAGAGATAGGGTTTGAAGGTGGTGAGGAGGGAAGGGTGAGAAAAAAAAGTAAGGAAGACGGTAAAAGTGGAAGGATGAGAGAGAGGATGTGGTAGAGGGTGGAAGGAAGGAAGGATGGGAGGAAGAAAGGTAGTGTGGGTGAGGAAGGAAGGAAGAAGGAGGGGGGGTTATGAGGGTGATAAAGGAAAGGGGTTAGCGGGTGGTAGAATGAAAGATAAGATATGGGAAAGTGATATGAGGGAACGAGAAATGGAAAAAGGTGGGATGGTAATGGAAGGAATAGGTAAAGTGAAAGAACTGGAAGAGGAGAATAGGGTGAGAGGAGGAAAAGGCTGGAAAGAGGAGAGAAAGGACAGGGAGCTGGGGTGAGAGATGTAAGAAGGGAAGAGAGTGGAAGGGTGACAGAAGGGAGGAAGGAGGAGGGCGAAGACCAGCGAAATAGAGGTAAGATACGGAAGAATGGCTCTAACTGATTTTTATTATTCCTGCATCCAGACGATTTTATTCAGCTTAAGAAAACACCCTATCAGTGAAGAGGTTAATGAAGGCTATATCAAATTTATAAATTCGAAAAAACACATATGAAAAAATCGTCCGGGCAAAGCAACATTAAATTAAAAAACAGGGACGTCGAAATGAGAGTCAAACTTGTATCTCTAACAGCATCAAACATAATTATCTGCCACCTTCTTTCAACATTATTTTCCCTACCAGCTCTGTCGCATCCACATTGTTATGGATTTTCTCATTCCGGGGATCGTAATTACAGCACTTTCTTAAACTCTGCATTAATCTCAGGTAGGAAACAGATTTTGCGTTTTGTTTTACTGATTTCGTTCTCTTCCCTGCAGTACATCGTCATACTTAAGGATATATAATGTCTGTTTACCTATAGCGCGAGCATAAAAACGTAGCTGCGTTAATAGAACCATATATAACTAAACCGGGTAAATAAAGTGCTATATTTCTCTGTTGCCAGTATCTCAGCCTCATTTAATGTCGTAGTTAAGGCAATGAACGTTCAAAGTAAAATAAAATAAAGAATATGTAGAAAGTGAACCCTCAGAGCCCAATAAACCACGCTATAAATAAAAAAATGTCAGCCAGTAAGAATCTATATATTAATCAAGCTACTTCAACAGACTGGGACATATTTACAACTTCACATCACAAAATTAAGGAACCGTTTGTAGGACAAGAGTGGAAGTGAAGCAAAGAAAATAAAGAAGAAAATATATAAAAACGATACAAAAAAAGGGACTTTGAGATAATTTTTTGGCGCCAGTGTATATAAATCAGTTTTCGAATATGCAGCCGAAATGGATAACAAGATCTAATGGGTCACTTGTTGATAATATTTTAGTGATGCAAAAGGTCAAAATTTGCGTCTCTCTGTCTGTCTCTCTGTCTGTCTGTCTCTCTCTCTTTCTGTGTGTGTGTGTGTGTGTGTGTGTGTGTGTGTGTGTGTGTGTGTGTGAAAGCAATATCGGGCAGATTTTTACCTATTTCAGTTCTTTATGCTGAGCTAAGAATTAACTCGCTTATAATAAAACATGTATAGATATTTTGACAGGTGTTCTCTTTGCGTATTACCTGCATTTTCATTGGGTAAGGAGGCTCCCTAACACCTCTTCCTTAGCGATTTATTTTTGGATATGGCTGGTTAGTATCCTTTTGTACGTTATTCATGGAGAGTTTGGTGATACTGGAAGGATTTATGTAACACAGAAGACGACAGTAAGGTGTAATAAGCAAAATAAAGCGATTAGGAAAAGGTGTTAGGAAGCTTCCTTAACCGATGAAAACACAGGTCTGTTCTAGAAATTTATAAGAGAGAGAGATAGAGAGAGAGAGGAAAAGATTACTCCTGAAAACAACTGGAGAGGGGGAAAGAGCAAACCGGTATTAAATTATTCGAGGCGAGAGGGGGAGAGGCGGCAAAACAGAGCGAGAGAGAGAAGGACTGAGAAGCAAATAAGAACGCAGGCAAAAAGACGAGAGACGCATTTTGAAAAACAATCGTGCGGGGAAAGGGGGAGGGAAGATTGAGGCCAGGCGAGGGGAGGGGAAGAGCAGGTGTTGGGGAGGGCAGAGGGGACTGGGAGAGGGAGATTAGGGGTGCTGAAGAGGTGGGGGTATGGTGATAGGGGTGAGGGTACGGATGGAGGAAGGGGAGGAAGAAAAGGTGGGGTTTTGAGAGAGGGAGACTGGGAGACAGAGAGAGGAGAGGGTGGGGAGAAGGAAATGGATTGCAAGAGGGGAAGGGATAGTGAAGGGAGAGGGAGACGGGGGAAGGAGAGGGGAGAGGGAATGAAGGAGGGGAGGGGAAGGATGGAGAGGGAGAGAGGGGGTTGAGTGGTGAGGGGGGCCTGCGGGAGGAGGAGGGGGGCGAGGATCACGGTGTGGAAGACCCCTCACCCACCCTGACGACTTGTGAGGCCTTTCCACTCACCGCACTGGGAGAGTTGCCTCATTCCTCCCGCTCCTCTCCTCCCTGATTCCCCTCTTCTCTCTCCGTTCCTCTCCTCTCGCCCCCTTTTCCCCACCGCCCCCCGTTCGCACCAGCTGCTTGAGCGGGGCCCTCCAATGTGGCACGACTTGTATCATATTGTGAAGGTGTGTGATTATTAATAATGAGATGGAGAATAAATATGTTATCATGTGAAGCGGAAAATGATAGTGAACCCACCGCTCATCACTCTTCTGGCTCCTCCCACCACCATGACTCGTGCTCCCATTGGCCGCTTCCATGTGTGACCTTTGGCGAGAGCGAGGTGTTGATTGGACAGGCGTTAAGCTGTTTATTGTTTGTTATTCACCATATCATGCTAACCCACCTTTCCATTTAACATTTTTCCTACAAAACTCCACGTCCTCTACACCGTGCCTTCTGCAGTGATTTGGTGAGGCTGTGGAAGGTAGTGTGTGTGGAGTTGCGACATTGCCCCCGCCGCTATGATGTGGTGTCGAGTGTCGTATTCCTTGGTGGCGACTGTCGACAACTCACGTGGGGGCGGAGCTACCCTGGCCCCTCCCCCAGCTAGCGGCACCTCCTCATAGTCTTGACTGTTCATCAGTTGGTCATCACTCTGTACAGCGGGTGGACACTTCAGCCAGAGTTGTTGGCAGCTAATTAGTGGAATATGAGGTGCCAGTGATGTACCAATCCCGTACTTGTGTCTCCGCGTCCTCCCCCTCAGTGTCGCTCAGGACCTGAACTCTCCCGCCAGCGAGTGCGTCGCTCACCACATTGTTACTCGCCTTACTCGCCACGCTCGTCTGCGCAGGTGCAATACCGAATATTTGCTCTCTCTCATAAACACTTTACTTCGCGCGTCGGGCACGGGGGTAAAAAAAAATCAAGAGTAGGAAGAGGCACTTGCGGCCGCGGGAGAAGCCGAAGCGAGGACGCCTGATGATCGGCGGTGTGTGAGGTGAGGCGTGGGTTGGCGTGCGACAGGTGAGCGGTGTGGTGGTGTGTGGTGTGGTGTGGTGTGCCCTGCAGGACCCCAGCGGCACCACATCAGGCCCAGGCACGCCGCCAGCCCCAGCGTCAGGCGTCGCGGCGGCACCAGTGTTGTGGGCGTGAGGGGGCCGAGTGCTGCTTCAGTGATGCTGGCGGGCGGCATCGAGGAAGCCATGTCAGGGTGTAAGCCCCGCGCCACCGATTTCTCTATCGCGGCCATCATGTCTCGAGGGTCGGCGGCTGCGGCGGCGGCAGCAGCGGCGGCGTCGGGTTTGCGGCATGCCACCTCTCCAGGACTGCCGCCCTTAGGTGAGTCTCACAGGTGTCTTTAGTAAAGGGGCTACGGGGCTACAGGGCTGAGGGAACTGTCAGAAATAAATTTAGTATTTTTTCCGCTAAAAGGGGCGGTGACGGCGTAGCGAGGCGACATGTATGACAAGACCTTTATCTCTTGGAACAAAGGCAAAATAATTTCACCTCAAACACTGCCAATAAGTTCCTAAGAATTTACATTGTATTTCTACCTTCGCAATTTTTATTTTTCTACTAATATTGACTGTCGGTACATACATATTTGAATTCCAGTATACGAATTAACTGCTTTATTTTAAGTGATGTAATTTTTTAGAACTGAAGAGTGCGATAATGTAGCGTGCAGACATATATACTACAATAACTCTGAAAATAAGTAAGAATATAGTAACCCCAACTCGTCTATCAAATAAAGTGATAGTACGATGCAAAATAGTCTATAAGATACATAACACAAATGCAGAAAGTCAAAAAAAAAAAAAGAAAGAAAGAAAGAAAAAGAAAAAACCGTCATGAAATTTTTACATCAATATATACGCCTAAAGATCTCAGCCTGTTTGTTCAGTATATCGATCCAGTCCCAGTTCTGTTTGTTCAGGTCCAATGTAACATGTAACACCATAATAAAATCGTGGACTGATCGCTGTAGATAAATAATTGAGCTTAAATATATATATGTCGAGGCATGGATGTTATGGTTTTATATCAATACGGTATATACATCAAATATACACAAATATTCAGCATTCAAAGTAATAAAGATACAGATCAGACAGGTAAAGTAATTTATATATTGAACATGGTGTTTAAAGAGAATATAGAGTGACGCGGGATGTAAGGCAGTGACTTGGTTAGCGGTATAAATCAAAAAGCTAATATATGTACTCAAGCAAGCAGTGTAATAATACTCTCTCCCTTCCCCCAGCGGCCACAAGCATCCCCCCCCCCTCCTCCCGGCCCAATACCCCCAATACCCACCCCTCCACCCCCAATACCCAGCCACCCACCACCCCAGGCGCAGCGGAGACAAACATAGGAAATTGCCCCTCGTTACGCCCGCCGCCCCGGAAATAATGAATTAGATCGAACCATAATAATTCCTTCGAGAGAAAATTTACGCTCACCCTCGCCCGTCCGACCAGCGCTGGGATCAGAGAAGGTTTGCGATGTGGGTGGGCGTGCTGTGTGGGCGGGTTTGCAATGTGGGCGGACTGATCGGGAGAGCTGTGTGGGCTGGATGTATGGGTGGATTTTGCGGGCGGGTAGTGTGGGCGAATTTTGCGGGTGGACTCTGTGGGCGGGTTTGTGCGGGCGGGCTGTGTGGACGGGTTTGCGATGTGGGTGGGCGTATGTGGGCGGTTCCCGTTGACGTTGGGACAGACGAGGCGTGGGATGCGATGCCGGGGCCCCGAGTTGTGATGCCTCTCATGCACCCCGCCGCCTGTGGTCCTTAGGGGCCAAGGGGTGGGTCAGCGCTGGGTTTTCATAATAATGGCTCCCGCATGAATAAATAGAACGGAGGGATGGTGATTTTGATAGGGAAGAGGGTCCAAGTCGGGCCCTAACTGTTCAGAGTAACTAGTAAAAGCATATTCCAAAAATAGTTATAATTCTTCCAAATAGACAATTAACGGTACTGCGATATCATGAAGCGATGTGGATTATCTTTAGCTCCGATTAACATGAGAGATTATCAAGAGTACAGTTTTCAATCAATCTTGTTTAACTAAGACCTGGATAAAGTGTTGGAGGCGCCCTGGGCTGTGATGATGGTCAGCTACTTTGCAATTAAAATTAATATAAAGCAGGGATGTATATTCTTGAGCTCAGACCGTCATATTAAGAGTATCTGGCCGTATAAAATTTCCAATCAATCTTGCTTAACCAGAGCCTCGGTAAAGGGTTGGAAGAGCCGTGGGCTGTGGTGGTGGTCAGCGGCTTTACAAACTGAATTAATATACAGAGGGATATATACATTTTCCTCAGCTCAGTCCATCATGTTAAGAGTTACGAGTAAACTTTCCAGTCAGTCTTCTTTCACCAGGGGTTCGGTAAAGTGTTGGAAGCGTCCTGGGCTGTGATGGTGGTCGATTACTTTACAATTAAAATTAACATAGAGGAGAGATCTATATTTTCCTCACTTTAAACAGTCATCTGAGAAGGTAAAGTTTCCAGTCAATCTTGTTTAACCTGGTAAAGTGCTGGAGGCGCCGTGGGCTGTGATAGTGGGCGATTACTTTACAATTAAAATTAATACTAACGAAGGACCTATATTGCCCTCACTTTGGACGGTCATGTGAGGCTATCAGGACGAGTAAAATTTCCAATCAATCTTGTTTAACCAGGGGCGCGGTAAAGTGTTGGAGGCGCCGTGGGCTGTGATGGTGGTCGGCTACTTTACAATTGAAATGAAGGTGGCGCTGCCCTCTACATGTCTATTATACCCGGCCGGGGGCTTTTGATGGCGTCGGCTGTCTGAAGGTACAAGAGTGGACAAAAGTTCGCTTAGTATATCACCTCTTCTACCGCTCATTTCCCTCTACTAGTTAATATGCCTAAACCGAGAGAGGCTTGGTATGTTCTTCTCCCTGTAGCTGATTCTCTTGGATACGATACGTCAGGGAGGAAAGCGACGGACGTGCCCTAAGTCTGAAGTAGACCTAGAGGAATACAGAACCCTTCCTCATCATGTCGCGGGCTTCTCGCGGCTACGTAACTCACACACATACATTGCCCAGTATTCCCGTAAGTTAAGCTCCCTATCACCTTTTCCTAAGCGATTTATTTTACTTATTACACCTTTCTGACCTCTTCTGTGTTACAAAGATCCTTTCAATATCGCCATACTCAGCATAATTAACGTGCAGAATGGATACTAACCAGCCAAATCCAAAAGTAAATCGTTAAGGAAGAGGTGTTAGGGAGCTTCCTTACCCGACGAATACACGAGCCACTGTCTTCTGTGCATAAATTCCTTCAAATCATGCTTAAAGATCTCCCACTCCGCCTTCATCACTACAGTATATAGCATTCAATATCTTTTTAACAGGATCAGGGGGGATTTTACTAACATTTCCTTTTCCCTATAAGTTCCTCGTCCTCGCACCTATGAATCTCTTAGTTCGTCTGAATCTCTAGAATTCTCACTATAAAGCATTGAATTCCCTATATTTAATCCTCAGTAATGGTATTTTCATTGACTTTTTCTTTGTGTAAGTTCCTTCTCATGTTACTTATGATTCTTCTCGTTCGTTTCCATTAGCAGAATTTTTATTATGTAACATTTCTCTCTCTCTCTCTCTTCGCTGAATAAAGTTACATGGAATTAGCCGAAATAAAGCAGTGAAAGTGATATGAACATGAGATTATTTTCCTAGATATTTTAACATTCAGACTTCTACAACTGACGGTCACATTAAAAGAATTATTTGGTGTTAGCTAAAAGGAACTAAGAAAATTAACGCGGCTATGAGCGACCTAACACCCCAATTTAATATATATAGCGTGATTATCATTATTGTTATTATTATTATTTTTATCATTATTATTATTCCTTTATTAATTATTATTATTATTCCTTTATTAATTTAACGTCAGCACAAAGGAGTAACGTAAATTCAATCCTATTTAGGGGCATCAAAGCTCTAGTCTTAATCCTCCTGTAAAAGCGATTGGATTCCCTTACCTCTCGGCTCAGGAAATACCCAACCCCACTTCAGGTGACGCCATTACCACCTTCCGGACATTTTTATCTTGTAGTTCACCGGAAGGACATGGTTTCTGATCCTAATAACATCTTTAAGTGTGCCGCAGCGCTGTATATAATTCCAATTTCCCTTTCTATAATTGAAATCGACACCCCGACGAGTGTATAGGTGTAGCCGGGGACCCAAATGTTATAGGAAATTATAGGGAAGAGTGTAAGAGGGAAAGGGGAAATAAAGAGGAGTAGAGAGTTGGTGTAAAGCATTATAGGGAAGAGAACAGGAGGAAATGGGGAATAATAGAGGAACAGAAATAGTATAATTCTCGCCTAGCATCTAGGAGGAAAATAGGAAAAAAATAGTTAAAGAGGGATAAAAATAAGTAAAAATAAAACAGAGGAAGAAGGGAAAGGAAGGGAAGGAGAAGAAAATAGAGATAAATAAAAAATAATCAACTTATATGGAACAGACGAAGAGAGAAGAGGGGAAAATGGCGGGAAATAGAAAGTTAGTGGATTAAAGAAGAGGGAAGAGGGGAAAATAAAGTGGAATAGGATAGAGTTTGTGGATGATAAGGTACAAAGGAAGAGGGAGGGGAAAAATAAGAAGAAATATATAGCAGAAGAGGAGAGTAACGAG
>NC_137053.1:1865000-1942500 GCF_032717465.1 Coenobita brevimanus | reverse complement strand
CATATGTTGCGGTCATTAATATATTACAGAGACGAGGGAGAAAAAGTGAGGAGGGTATATATAAATTTGCAAGAACACTTTTGGGAGTATGTATGAAATCTGTAGGGAACTGTTATTAGAATTGTTATTATTATTATTATTATTATTATTATTATTATTATTATTATTATTATCATTATTATTATTATCATTACTACTACTACTACTACTACTACTACTATTATTATTATTATTATGACTATTATTGGGTAGGTCATGCAAGGAGGATACTCAAAATTCGTAGAAAATAATTTACCATATGATTTATTTACAGTTGCATTATTTCAAATCTTCCTTTATAATTTTTTTTATTATTTTTTCATTTATTCAAAATTTCTTAGCGAGTTTTCATAGCCAATTAACCAAGAGCTATCCCGCGAGCCTCGATTAACCCCTTCACTACGTCCTATGCTGAGAAGATTCGTCTGGAGGTACAAGAATAAGTGTGCTCAGAATTTGGCGTTTCAGTAAGGCTACAAAGAAACGATTTATTTCATTTTATTTTATTTATTTTTTGTCCAGCTGAGGGAAACAAACGAATGATCTTTTCTTTTCTTTTTTTTCTAGCTGGGGAAAATCTTGGGTGGGCAGATGATTGGATAATAATAATAATAATAATAATAATAATAATAATAATAATAAATCTTGACTTAACTCTTGGAAGGTCATAATAAACGTAAGTATTTCGTGCAGGCTAACACATTATTATTATTATTATTATTATTATTATTATTATCATTATCATTATTATCATTATTTGGCAAGAGAGGGTGGCAGTCAAAGAGTTAAAAGGTTACCATCTTTTGGGGGGATAATAGAGACAATTTCAGACCCCAAGAATGCATGTCATTCCTACGCTAATAAAATAAATAAATAAATAAACAGATAGATAGATAGATAGACAGATAGATAGACAGACAGATAGATAGATAGATAGATAGATAGATACAAAATGGAGATAAAAAAAATATAACAAGCCAATATGGGATTCGTCCATATTTCCTTCGCTGTCTTGGATATGAAATTTAAGACGTATTGGAAGTGGCCTGGGAGATCCCGTAACACTTTTTCCTTAGCGATTTATTTTCGACATTACACTTGAGTTCTCCGTTATATTTGATTAATGGAAACTACGTAAATATTAAAACAGCATATCTATCACAAGAGAATGTTAAGGAGTCACATGCAAAATAAATCGGTTAGGGAGAGGGATTACGAGGCTTCTAATGACACTAGAATACGGCTCAGTTTGTAATCTTAAAGGGAAAAATAGAGTTTGAGAGTTACTTGATTGGTTGGGGATGAGAGGATGTGTGGTGTGTGTTTGTGTGTGTGTGTGTGTGTGTGTGTGTGTGTGTGTGTGTGTGTGTGTGTGTGTGTGTGTGTGTGTAAGGCGTGCTGGTGTTAGCATGCGTGTGTGTGCAAGAGAGTGATGTGAGTGTGGTAGTGTGTAGAGTGGGGTATGAGGTGTGTGTGTGTGTGTGTGTGTGTGTGTGTGTGTGTGTGTGTGTGTGCAATGCGGACACACATGTAAGTATTTTGCTATTGATAAAGCGCAGATGTGTGTACGTCCATGTCACCGATAAGTGAATGTGTATGTAAATTTTAGTGTGTATACATGTGTGTGTAAATGATAGCCTCTGTACATGTGTCTGTATGTGAATATGTGCGCTTTTGCATATGTGTAAGTATAAATGTTGATGTGCGTACGTGTGTGTGTAAATGTTATCATGTGTACATGTGTGTGTAAATGTTAGGGTGTGTACATGTGTGTATAAATTCTAACGTGTGTACAAATGTTGGCGTGTGTACATATGTATTATATTCTCAGCTGTACATGTATTATTTAAGTCTGTGTACATATGTGTCCTGTGTGAGCGTACATATATAGGTGTGTGTGTGTGTGTGTGTGTGTGTGTGTGTGTGTGTGTGTGTGTGTGTGTGTGTGTGTACAAAGTAATTCTTGTGACAGGCGTACCTAAACCACCGCCGGAGTCAACAAGTGTTCTCTTACCCGCGTGTTTGTGTATGTACTACCCTATGTACACACTTACCTGGGAAATGTACACACGTATCGGACGGGTAGCACATGTATCTCACAGTAGCACGTTTCTCAGGGGTGGCACATGTATCAGAAGGGTAGTACATGTATCAGAAGGGTAGTACATGTATCAGAAGGGTAGCACATGCATCAGAAGGGTAGTACATGTATCAGAAGGGTAGTACATATATCAGAGGGGTAGCACATGTATCAGAAGGGTAGCACATGTTTCAAAAGGGTAGTACATGTATCAGAAGGGTAGTACATGTATCAGAAGGGTAGTACCTGTATCAGAAGGGTAGTAAATGCATTAGAAGGGTAGTACATGCATCAGAAGGGTAGTACATGTTTCAGAAGGGTAGCACATGTATCCTATCTAATGAACAGTACAGGGACAAAATCACATACCTTCCCTGTTTTGTCCCAAGAATATTTAGAACGAACGAAACAAAACAAAACACCTAACTAAAGCAATGCGTGTTTCAGAGACTTCGATATTTCCGCAAAGTATTCACCAAATTATAGAACCACACTTTCCTGACTCTTTATAGTCTACGGTATACCCTAAAAGAGATGTATTATATATCCTTGAAGTGGTAAGATAGTATACCGCAGAATAATACCGATATATACATAGGCGTGGTATACATATTTAAGAGAGCCGGTTCCTTCTTTATACATGGATTAATACATAAATTCCTGATGTATGGGGAAGATAATACGTATAGAGTCAATGATAGAGCTTTTAAGAATTCACTGCCCCTATTTCACACTTAGAGTACGTCCGTCACTGTCCTCCCTCACGCATCATAGGGAAGAGCATCACCTATTGGCGGGAAAATACTCTAAGCCTTTCTAAGCTGAGGAATATTAGCCAGGAGAGGAATATGGGAAGCAGAGGAGGTGTAATATGAGGCAGACTTTTGTCCCACACTGTCATCATTTTAATACTGTATCTTGGAGTCTCAGATATACAGCAAACAAAAAAAGAAAAAAGAAATAAAGAAAGGAAAAAGAAAAATGAAAACACACACACATGGCTCCACTTTACTATTATTATTATTATTATTATTACCGTATTTCCGGTGACTATTTTATGTACTGTTGAGGACGGGAAAATCGCTCCACACTTTAGTCGAACAATTATGAAACTATTACACGATATTCTGAGAAAGTCTGTTGGGTTGTGAAGATAAAATTACTGGATTTCGAAAGTCATCGTTCACTTTCTCGTTGTTTATCGTCATGAAGTGTGGTGATAATTAGTCCAAAGATGTACCGCTGATTTCTGCCGCTTGAGGGATCTCTCTCTCTCTCTCTCTCTCTCTCTCTCTCTCTCTCTCATATGGTGTTAGAATTTTATATACATTTTTTTCTGATCGTATTAAAAAAGTTTGAATTACACACAAATCAAACTACGTGATAATCCAAAATTACCGACAACCATTTTGTATTCATATTAAGACTGAACATGAGAGAGAGAGAGAGAGAGAGAGAGAGAGAGAGAGAGGGGCACTATAATCAGTAAGACATAGATGTGTAAATGAAAAATCAACTCAGTACTGTGACGCTCGTTCGTTCGTTTTAAGATTTCCTCCACCTATAGTGGAGGCCGGGACTGTGACGCTGTGGCTGTCATCGGAATATACCTGTAGGTGTGCGTAATTAAAGGTGGGACAGGTGGGGTTGTTACGGAAAAAATAGTGCTCTGAGATACGGGATTGTCCATATGTAGCACTCTTTCTATTCTTCCACTCCGTCAGGCCAGTTCTTGTGTGGTGCGGGTACGGCTTTGTCAACGATATCATTATCTTGCATTACTTATTTTCAACTCCCACTGGCACACCTATAGTACTCTATCTACCTTGCACTATTCATTTCCTACTCCCACAACAACACCCACGCCCACACCAGCAAACTGAGCCGTCCCCACAACACTCAAGACATCATCAGGAGAGTCTCAAGTGCAGCGCTCTTTACAAACCATTCCGTGTATCCCAGTTTACATATTTTAACCAAAGGATAATTATGCAGAATTAGATTTCATTTGATAGCATCGGATATCTTCATTTGGCAGACTTCCGCCGCTAATCACCGACCTCCAAGTGTTATCTACCTTTAATTACAGATAAGGTATTTGAAACTGCAACACTGACCTTGATAGTAATTATAGAAAGCTTTTTAAATCAGGCAATTTGAGGTTAATTAACAAAAACTTAATCATCGGGAATATTTAGATGATGGAGGGTCATTTAACGTTCAGCATGTAGCCAAACATTATTTCTAGTTATTTAAGGATACATTTTTTTCCCTAATTTACCTGAAAATTTGAAGGTAAAACAGACATCGTTGGTTTAAAATATCATCAGTGAATTTTATTGATGCGTGACTTGTAAATATTCTCTGAACTGGTGTTATATTGAACTAGTGTTATATCCTTACCATCCTACCCTCCACACACACACACACACACACACACACACACACACCATTTCACCTTCCCACACACTCCTTCACCATCCCACCCTTCTCATACACCCCCTTCATCATCCCATCCATCTTTCACACACACCTTCACCATCCCATTCTCCGTCACCACCTTACCCCCACACACCCCTAACACTCCACACACACACTCCCTCACCCTCACACACTTCATCAACCTTATCATTGCTATGGATGAATTTCAGGAGCTATTATACTCCTGCTATCATTATATTCGTTTGCTTAGCTGCGAAAAATCACATTAATAGAAGAAGTTGCAACGGGCTTGGTAAGATAGCAAAAAACAGTACAGAAACAGTCAACAGTACCGTATCTAAATAATAAACATAAATAGAAGTCTAGACACGAGATATAAACTTTTCATAAACATCTATTTATCTATATACCTAGGCTGCTTCCCCCCAAAGAAAGGGAGGTAGCCGAGACAGGACGACACACTCCCGATTTACTCATCCACGCACACACACTTATTCGTATCTTTAATCGAACTGCTGCATCGTACATGAAACATTGACGATCTAACTAATTTTCTGAACATCTGGCTTTGCATATATAAATTTCATACACCCATGAGTGTATCAAAGGAAGATGTGAAAGAAATATTTGCATCCAGTCAGAACGAAAGAGAGTGACGCGGAAACCCATTGGCGTATCGTATATATTGGCCGTCTACAGTGAAAAAATATCGAAATATTAAAACACGCGTGAATAATATCGAAACTTATGACACGTGTGAAAAATATATATAAGGGAGAAAAAAAAAAGTATAGACGAGAGAAATTAATAAGGAACGGAAAAATACTCTCAGGCTCATGTGTCGAATTTTTCACCTAAATAAATCCGTCTGGAGTTTGCTTTAATAGAATTCTAGAGTTACTCCAAGCATGAGGGGGTTATTGGCACCTGTATTATAACCCTGGCTCCTATGACTCCCTCCCAGCTGAATAAAATCGTCTGTGTGAAAATAAATACAAGGAAACCGTGGCCATGGGAGGGTAAAAAAAAAAATTAGTCACCCCAAAAGTTGTAATAAAAATAAAATACGATTGATGGGAGAAGAAAATGGAAGAGATATGGAAGAAAATGGAAAATAATATGAAACGGAAAGAGACGCAAGATTGAAAATAAACCAAAAAGGATGAAGTATGTGATATAAATGATACAGAAAATGGAGGAAGAGGATGAAGGAAGAAGAGGAGGAAAGACGAAGGAGAGGAAGAAGAGGAGGCAGGAAGAGAAAGAAAGGAGAGGAGGAAAAAAAGTAGGAAGAAAGACGAGGAAAAAGGATGACGAGTGGGATCAGGACACCACAAGACAGTCCACAATCACCCAAGAGCAACAACATCTGCACTAGCGACTCCCGGTTCTAGGGTTACTGCGGGGGGGATCAGATTGCCTTTAACAATTATCATTCATTACAAGGCTCTTCCTGGGGGGGCACTACTGAAGAGGGGCCTGACGGGGGACGCCTTGACCTGTACCGGGACGTGCCTGATCTCCCTGGCCTGTTCTGGGGACGTATTCTGCTAGGATCGTAAATAAAATCTCAAGATAAATAAGTAGCAAGATTAATTTCCCTCCCTCCCCGTCAATCCGGTGGCGTGTTTATGTTAATCTGGCAACTTCCGAATGATTATATATGTAACTCTAGTGAATCTATCTATCTACCTACCTGTCTATCTATCTCTCTACCTATTACCTGCAAGCGAAGTGCAAGGGTGGTTATGGTTACCGAAAAAAATAACAACGTGTACTGAAAGTGGAATTAAAACAGTCCCTCCCTACAAGAAACATCTCCAGCCAATCTCAAAGTCTCACCGGATGTCTCGGCCGCTCCCGTGTCTCACATAACTCACTCCATTACTTGTTTGTCCTAACGGGGAATAATTGAAGGTGTGAAAGCCTCTCAAGAAATTCAATTAAGATAGTGATTATGAGGAGGAGGAGGGAGGGAGGGAGCACTTCATCGTCGCTCCGTCTCTCGTCCGTCCACCTCCCCCGTCCCACCTGCCGGGAAAATTGCTCCTTATATTTCCCCGCTGCCCCCAAGCCCCGCCCCGCCCCGCCCCACCCCGTCTGTTCTCTCTGCGTGTCTCTGTCTTCGTGTAGTTACGCTTATTGTCTTTCTGTCTTTCCATGTCTCTCTTAGGCTGTTTCTGTCTACCTATCCTCTCTCTCTCTCTCTCTCTCTCTCTCTCCTCCTATTGCCTGGCGACACATCCTCCCGTTATGTGGTGCGGCCTTGACAAACAAACTAACCCAGTAATAACAACACCTCCCTCCAAACCAACCCACCCTCCCACACCAACCCAACTCATCCTCCCACATATACCCTGCTCCTTAACGCCATTCACCACATACTTATTCATTGGTTTACCTTTCCTCCCCTCGGTATTATCTAGTTCTTGGGCTCCCTCTCCTCCCCCTTCAACCCTTCCTCTAGCATGTATCTAGTCATATATCTAGCCTTCGGTCTTCCTCTTCCCCCCCTCTCCTCCTAACCACTCTCTCTCATGATATTTATCACATTTATTTCTAGGTCTCAGTCTACCTCTCCTTCCCCTGCCATGTTCTCCACTTGTAATTTATTCAGCCATTATTTGTCGTCTTAATAATATAATTGCTGCTGATAAAAGATGATACTCCTAATCTTTAATCTTGATAGTTTTTCCTAGAGTGACATTGACTCTTATCAGCTTCTCAATACAGTAACATCTTTATCTTTTCAGTTCGCCGATAATGCCATCCTTATTTTATCAACTATTCAGACATACGGCCTAAAATAATGAAGTTTTATGTACAGTGACTGCTTTAACGCCGATTATTATATTATTATTACTGTTATTATTATTATTATTATTATTATTATTATTATTATTACTATTATTATTATTGTTATTATCATTATCATAATTACTATTACTACAACAACTACTATTACTACTACTGGTACTACTGTATTTTTATTATTATTATTATTATCATTATTATTGTTATTATTATTATTATTATTGTTATTATTATTATTATTATTATTATTATTATTATTAACAATGACATCTTTATCAGTTCTCTACATTATCATCCTTATCAAGTCTCCATACTGTGTCTCTTATCAGCTCTCTATGCCAGTACAGGATTATCTATGTAAATTTCCAAGGTGTGACATCTTAATCTTATCAGCATACTTCATACTGACATCAAATTTTTACCCGGTGACATCCAGGCCTGATCTCTTAGTGACATCCCTAACTCTCGATACAGTGACATCCTTATCTACTCTCCATGCAGTGACATCCTTCTCTTATCTGACATACATCGACATCACTAACTCGTATCGGTAAAACACTTCTCACAGCAACTACTCTCAATCAGTTTTCCAATTACCAACCTCTCATCGAGAAAGGGCAGAGGAAGGGTATGGGCAAGGGAGCAATGGGGGGCTTTGGGGGAAGAAGTGAGAGGGTGCTGTGAGGGGAGAAGTGGTGGGGTGCTGTGGGGGGAGCAGTGAAGGGAGGGGGAGCCGAGTCAAGAAAGTCTGCCTGAGTCTGGGGAGGGTGAGGAGGAGACTAGGAGGGAGGAGAAGGGGAGGAGACAAGAGGGGAAGAAGGTGGGAGATGAGATGAGATGGAGATGGAGGGAGAAGAGGGGTGGGATAGAATGGGATGGAGAGGATGGAACATGGGATGGGTGGAAAAAAGATTGGATGGGGGTGAGATGGAGAGGTACGGAGAGGGGGGGGGTAGGAGGGGAGAAAGATAAAACTGGGAAAGGGAGGTGGAGAAGGAAGATGAAGAGGGGTAGATAGCATGGAGAGGAGGAGGGAGGGGCAGGTAGGAGAGAAGGCAATATCGTAGGGGGAAGGCTGGTGAGTGGAGGGGGAGGGCCAGAAAGTTAATATCAGGGAGATGTAAGTGCTAACAAAGTGTGAGCCATACCAAAATTTAATACCGAAAAAATTTAACAAGGGGTGAACTTGATTAAATGCATATTTTTTTTTTTTCCACAGAAGGGAGGGTGCAAAAATCGTTTATTCATTGTTCATCTGTTTCCGAAAAAAAAGTTAGTTTGCATATTTTTTTCAGTAATGTGGTAATAACGTCTGTAATAATTTAAATAATGTAATAATAAAAAATAATCTAACACTCAGACAAATCTTTAGAAATGCCACACCAATTACCTTAAAATCAACGGCTGTGTTAATTTTCCCCATTATTTTTCCCATTAAAGTTCCGATAAATAAAACACTGACATATAAACGCTAACGGAGACACAAGACGATGCCCTTAACCCCTCCAGTTCCATGACGTATTTACTATTTTATTCCTGCTACAACTGTGATTTTATTCAGGTAGAGTGAGATATCGTGCCGTAAAGAGGGAAATGAAGGCTGTCTCTCATCTCTCCAAGCTTAAAAGTCTCTCCTACGGGGGGTTAAACTGTGAGACACCAAGAAATAAGAGAAAGAAAAGTTAATTGGATTGAAGAGGTTGAAGACAAAACTCTGCAGGCCACAATTACTTACCACACACCAGGTGAAGACCAACTTTATTTACCTGATGCTTAGTGTCGCGGGAGGCACACTGATTGGCGGAGCGGTAAGCAGCGGGCAATCGGAGAAGGAGAATTATGGTCGACTTGAACATCCACTAATGCTCTCTGATGTACTGTGAGGCTCCGGCTGTTTATCAAGGAGAATATCCGGGAGATTTCAGGTCACTCAACTCTCGGCACAGAGGAACACACAGGAGGAACTGGGAGGTAAAATTCGGTTATAGGGAATCTCTCCGCACTGACGAACATGGAGGGGCAACGTTCGGAGCCTCGGTGTATGCGTGTTCCGAAACTATATCGAATCTGTGGAACTCGCAACATCCCATTGAGAAAATTCTGCGAGGAGAACTGCGAGATAAAATTCGGAGATTCTGTTAATATATTTCGAAACTGTATCGAATCCGTGAGGGAGTCGCCGCAACCCATTATAAAAATCATCCGGGCTGAGGCTTCGTTTTAGCAGTTCGAACTTCCAAGCAGTAAAAGACCCTGACGCAGTAGATGTGATAGTCAAAATTAACACTGCATTTTCTCCTATGCATGGAACGGTAAAAAAAGAAAGAAAAAGTAATGAAAACTTCCTTCTGGACGGGTCGTTTAGTGTTTGTTTACCGCAGTATCGAGAAATATCACTGGAACTTGTTTTTGCTCAAAGGGTGCGACGATCATTGCTTCGAGACTTTTGATCGATACGGTGAAACAAAGAGGCAAGAGGGATGGAGTCGCTGTCCTAATCTTAACCTCGGACTGAACCTCACATTTAGTTTCCTCCTGCCATTCACAAATTACGGGTACATTGGATGCTCAGAGTCAGTAGTATCGCATTAGTGCCAAAGTACTGATTTCTTTAGTTTTTATTTTGCAGTCAACGAATACATCATGGGTCTGGCGTTATTCAAAGGTACGTCATAAAAATCAGATCCTTTACCTGTACCAGTCTTACGGTACTAGTGCATTCCTCGTGATGCTAGCGGAGTGATAATCTCTCTCTCCCTCTCCCTCCCTCTCTCCCACTCTCTCTCTCTCTCTCTCTCAGCTACAGATTCGAAGGATATAACAGGTACTGAAATTCCGGCAGTAACATTCCTGCGGTACCAATGCATTTTTCGTGGCATCTAGAGTTAACCAAAACGGGAAGCGTCTCACCTCGGTTTCTCTAGTTTTCTCATCTTTTTGTGTTTAGCGGGGGGAGGCCACAGCTCCGGGGCGCCAAACAAGAGGGTAAACAAGGAGCGCCAATCAGTGTAGCCGTAACGACAACAAACAAGCCATTGGTGGGGAGACAGTGGCTATTGTGAGAGACTTTACCTCCTCCTCTCCCCAGTCAAGAAGCAGCCCACAGCAGACCACACCTCGCCCCTCCCTGTCTCTCACACACTTTCTTGCTATGGCTCTAAACCCTATCTCTGACTACCGCAAATTCCTTCTTTTTTATCTGCTCTCTCTCTCTCTCTCTCTCTCTCTCTCTCTCTCTCTAGTGCTGGAGAGGGACGCCTTCACGTGGTGGCACTGATATAACTGCTCTCTTTTTATACAACCATCCCTCAGCTCCCTCTATATTCCCCTTAAGGAGGATGGCGGACTGCAGGAGACGGGCCACATCAGCCTGCAGTCCACTGAGTTCACTTTTAAATAAGCCTGGGGACATAACAATAACTTACATATATTTCATCTTCTACGGACTTGTATATCTAAAACACATAACTAAATTGTAATATATATTTTTTATGAATTATTCCGTGACTATTTTTTTTTTTCTAGATAGTGGGATAAATAGTAGATTATTTTTCATGCGTAACAATAGACTAGTTGCGAATTAGTCAGGTTAGTGATTTGATATGATTTCAGTAATTAACATATTCTATTTTTGTAATTTGGTTTCTGGGTCATTTGATTTCATGGATGAGAGGTATTTTTCCTGTGTTTTATTTTCTGTGACCTTCCATTTATTGTCATTACTGAAGAGGTTGTAAAGGATTGTGTCAGAATTACCGTAGAAATTTGAGCATTATTTACCAGACTAGACTCTGTTACTATTTTATTATTTTTATTATTATTATTATTATTAATATTATTATTATTAGCCTAATTTTATTCTTCTTATTATTCCTTTTCTTCTTATTATTACTACTACTCCCACTACTGTTATTATTATTATTATTATTATTATTATTACTGAGACATTAGCCAAATAATACGAGTACAGGTTAATGGCTAGCATACAATTTTTTTTTTTTATATTGATACACTTCTGGTCTTGTTAACATCTTCGACAATAACACTTTAATATTAAAAAAATTGGAAATCTGAATAGCACTGTTTCTCTCTCTCTCTCTCTCTCTCTCTCTCTCTCGGCCAGACCGCACCCGTTGTCCTCGCCCCATTAAACTCGGCCCACAAGTCTCCCCTTCAACGGACTCTCCACCCTTTGCCTCCAACCTCCCTCCCTCTCACTATTTTTCTCCCCACCCTTCTCCTCCAACCCCTCTCCCCCTCCCTCCCTCTCTCTCCCCATTTTTCTCTCCTTTCTCCTCCAACTCCCCCCTTCCCTATCACTTTTCCTCTCCACCCGTCTTCAACCCCACTCCTTCCCTCTCATTATTTTCCCCTCCATCTTTCTCCAACCCGCTCCTCCCTCTCACTATTCCTTTCTTCTCTTGGTGGGTTAGTGGTTAGAATGTCCCGGTCGGAGTGGCGGCCTTGCATGGGTTCGATCCCGACTTAAGGCCTTTGATCTTGTAATGCCACTCGGGGAAGGGGTAGGCTGGTCATCTATCCTTAAATATATCGGATTACCTAGCCTAGCCACGGGACCCTACACTTACAAGGAGTTTCTCTCTCTCTCTCTCTCTCTCTCTCTCTCTCTAATTCTCCTTCAGAACCCGTTACCGTGGAAATAATTCTTGTAGTTAAAATGATGATAAGTTGCTAAAGTTATCGAGTCTCTTATTATTATTATTATTATTCATCCGGACCTCCTTTCCCACCCTAGGGCAGAGTGAGGAGTAGCAATGTCCAGACAGCCCAAATTTGCCCAGTCCAATGGGCCACATTTCAATTTACTCATCATTCAAGCCCTCGGAATCCCGACTCTATTGGATACGCCAAAAACATTCACCACGTTCTGTAGCTTTACATAATAGTATGATTTATTAAATTTGAGCTATTGATTTGAAGTATTATTATATTTAGTAGTAGCAGTAGGAGGAGAAGTAACTATAATGATAATAATAATAATAATAATAATAATAATGAGGAGGAGGAGCAGATGGAGGAGGAGGAGAGGACGAAGAAGAAAAAGAAGATGAAGAAGAAGAAATATTTATAGAATCGAGGCAGCATCCCTTCCCACGTAACCATAGCAACGCTCACTATACTACGTTCGTTTTAACCTGGCTTAGAATTTCGTCCTTTTGCATCTTCTCTCCCTTTGCTCAGTGGCAGAAAACAGTGCTAAGGCTCAACATCGTCCTACCGCAACACTTCTTCGTGACTAGCATCCTATAGGTCTTATTCTTGCTGTCACCAGACGCTTTTATGCAACTCAAGAAAGGGCCAAGACTCCCACACAACCCCTCCACCGGATTCCCCCACCTTCCCCTCAAAAATTCGCTTCCTTCACACACACACACACACACACACACACACACACACACACACACACACACACACACACACACACACACACACACACACACACACACACACACACACACCCATCTTTACCCACAGAACAAAAGTCGAGCCGTCCTGAACCGAAAATCATACATACTCCTCACGACCAGCCACATACCCCTCCCCCACAAAAAAAAGAAAAACAAAAATCCACCTCCCCCCCCTAGCACACCAGTCGGGGGCGTCACAGAACTGAAAATTCCCCCAAAGTTTTTCTATCTTGCGAACTGTCTCCCGTAACAGTCCCGGCGGAGCGTATACGAACACACTCACCATCCCGTCCACCTCACACCGTTCAGACGCCAAGTGGCCATTTTCCCCGGGACTCGAGTGGTGGGAGCGGCACTTGCAGTCTGTGTAATGATAAACTCCGGGATGATGATGATGGTGGTTATAATGTAATCGCGTCGTGGGTGAGGGAGGGGTAGGGATGGCAAAAGTACTGTTCTGGTCTTGTGACTTTCCCATCTCCATTTCTTTAACCAGTATTACAGCTATTTCCATGTTCTTAACCACAGCCAATAACATTTTTTAAAACCGACTTTACAAGCAATATATTTCCATTAAAATATTATAGCTAGTATTACAAACGCTGTCATTTTATAACCAGCAATTGCAACAGCGAATATTCTGCAACTGACACTCATATAAACCATTTTGCAGGTAGCGTTACAATCGATAATATTCTCTAACCAACACTGCAACCAAGATGAAGCAGCCATCATCAAAACAGCCACCATTTCAGAGCCAAAATTGCAACCATTACTGTTTCGCAACCATTTTATAACTACCATTTCGTAAGCAGCTTTAAAACTAGTACCGTTCAAAACCACCACAGCCAACCATCATGAGTATAACTGCCTAAACCAGAAGCATTCCACAATCACATCACCACCACAACCACAACCACTACCACCACCAAAGCTACCATGAGTCACCACCACAACTACCATCACATATCACCACCACCACCATCATATATCACCACCACCACCATCACATATCACCACCACCACCACATATCACCACCACGAAAACTATTACAAGTCACCACCACCACCACAACCACCACAAATCACCACCACCACAACCACCACCACCACCACCATTAATCTCCACCATAACCTCCACCACTAATCACCACCACAACCAACCTCTGAGGCGGCGGTTCCCTTGGCCCGGCATCTGGAGCTACATTAATAAATCTTTCACCAGTTAAATTAATTCTGTGGGACCGAGCTGGACCGAGTGGGAGGGGCGCAGGGTTGCCAACGTTAGCTACAGATGGCGTCTTTGAAGGAGTAACTAATTTCCACGAGTCCTGATCGTATTTCCTACTAATTTTCACAAGTCCTGATCGTATTTTCTTCGGATTTACGCATTTTCTTAAGTCCTGATGGTGTTTTCTTCGAAGTAACTAATTTTCTTAAGTTCTAGTCACGCCTTCCTCCAAGTAACTCGGTGTCTCAAACTCAAACTGCGCTTTCTCGGAGCAAACTAAATTTTAAAAAGTCCCCATTGAGCCTTCCTCGTAGTTACTCATTTTCTTGAAGTCTGGTCGCATTTTCTTCAGCGTGACTCATTTTCTTTATAGTAACTTCCCCTCATTAGCAAAGAAGACGGAGTGACACGTACAGGTAGCGTCTTCCTTGGAGCAATCGTCTTCTTACGTAGCCTACTGATTACGCATTCCTTGGAGCCCCTCTTGTCCTTACATACAAATGGCGCCTTCAACGGAGTCACTACACGCTTATCACTTCAACCTGGTCCAGAGTTACGTCCTTTAGCCTCGTATAGCATGCTCCCCAAGCGGAATATAATCGTCTGGTAGGAACAAGAATGTATACGGAAAATTATACCCTCTTTCTGAAGGGGTTTAGGACATTTATAAACCCTCCGATCATATCATTTATATTTTTAGAGTGTTGGATCGTGTTCATGTCTTCGCCGATCGGATAGGTTTAAATTCCCTGCCAATCAGATCTTTCGACATATCCGTGAATCAGAGACGTTTCATATCACCGGGTTTCTGTAAAAAAATATAGAAAGAGAAAGAGAAAGAGAAAGAGAAAGAGAAAGATAGAGAGAGAGAAATATATATATAAAAAGTGATCATCTTCTTAAATCATCTCTCTCTCTCTCTCTCTCTCTCTCTCTCTGTCAGTCAGCTCCTCGTAACATTCCCACGAAAAATATCTCAAGAATTTCTCATCCACAGTGCATAATTTACTCCCCTAATGAGATGGCTTCCTTTTTCCTGTCAAGCATATTCTATCAAGCATTTTCGTGAGCCAGATCATGCTAATTGCTTCTGTGTGAGGTGGTTGTCTGAGGTAATATTTCTCCTCCAGAATATTTATCAGTGTAATGTTTCTCTTCTTGCGTATTTATCTGTTTAGGGGTAATACTGATTTTTACCTCTACGCGTATTTATCCTTAATTATCATACTCTGGGTCTACAGGCATCATTTTCTGGCCTCAAGTCAACTGGTACTTATTTTTATGCGTCTGTGTTAACGGCGATGCGATGTAAATATGCTTCTTTTAACAGATCTTTTTCATCCCTTCTGATTATTGGAATTTTCTTTTCATCTGAACAAAATCGTCCTGGATAAGCATAAATCCTCTGACTGCTGATAACCTGCTTAGCGATTTATTCTGGCTACCTTCAGACTAGTTTCCGTTCCACCTCATAGTTAATGACGGAGAGTAAATACCCACGCATGGAAATTGTTGTTGTTGAGAAGATACGATTATTTTTAAGTACGAATAAATTTCTTAAGTGGCCATGACGGACGAAATGGTTAACTCTTCCAGTCTGGTGGCGGAGGAGAATGAGAGTGAAGAAAAGTAGGAAGAAGAGATGGAAGAGGAGGAGGAGGAGGAGGAGAAGATAGAAGTATTAGAATTCTGTCTCCATTAACTCTTTACTTAAACTTTCTTCCCCTGAAAGATGAGTTTAATTGTGTGAAGGAAGTAGGAATAAAATTTTACAAAGTCACTGGAATGAAAGTTGGTAAAGTTACTGATAATCCTAAGCCCCTTGGGTGCCAGGATAGCTGTCAGGTAAATAAAAGTGCTCCGAGTCAGGAAAAGACCCGCGAGTCAACAAGGGCGCCAAGAAACAGCAAAAGCGCCGAGTGTCACTAAAAGCCCCGAGAGTCAGAAGAATGGTGCGAGTCAGAAAAAGCCCTGCGAGTCGACAAAAGCTCCGTGAGTTTGTAAAATCCCGGTGAGTCAGCAAAATCCCCTCGAATCAGCAAGACCCCCTAGAGTCAGCAAAAGTGCCTTGAGTCAGAAAAGCCCCGTGAGTCAGAAAGAGCCCCGCTAGTCAGCAAAAGCGCCGCAGGTCAGCAAAATCCCGAGAGAGTTCTTGACTTACACACGATGCACAGAGACGCGACCACAGCTGCGAGATGAGTAACAGGGAGGTGCATAGGGAGAGAGGTGAGGGATGCTTGTATGTATACCTGGGCAGTGAAGTCACCTGGTTATATGGGCGCCACCACGTGAAGGCGTCCCTCTCCAGCACCAAGAACTGTGTGCTGCCATTTATTACACTCACCTGGAAAAGAAATCCAAAATAACTCAAAATAAAGCCTGTCAGAATGTAATTATTTCACTTATATTAATGGCGACGTGATAAAGCTTTCCTTCTATGACTCAGCGGGTGGATGACTATTATTTGTGACTATATCTAAGAGGGTGGATGACTATTTTGACTATTTTTTATTACTACATCTAAGAGGGTGAATGACTATTATTTGTGATTATATCTAAGCTGGTGGATGACTATTATATATGACTACATCTAAGCGGGTGGATGACTATTTTTTCTGACCGTCTAAGCGGGTGGATGACTATTTTTTCTGACCGTCTAAGCGGGTGGATGACTATTTTTTCTGACCGTCTAAGCGGAATGATGACTTATTTTTATGACTATCTAAACGGGTGGATGACTGCTTTCTGTGACTATATCTTAGCTGGTAGATGACTATTATCAATATTTTTTTTATGACTATCTATGTAGATGGATGATTATTTTGACTATTTTTTGTTACTATATCTAAGCGGGTGAATGACTATTTTTATGACTATCTAAGCGCGTGGATGACAATTTTTTCTGACCATCTGAGCGGGTGGATGACTATTTTTTATTATTATTATTATTTTTTTTCCGAATCAGATCAAATTCATTTCTCCGTCACACGCCTCAGATTAGCGTCTTCGATATTCGTGTTTTTTTCTTCTCAGGCCGTAATCTGAGTGGCTTGGGGATTTCCTAACACCTCTTCCTTGGCGATTTATGCTGGACCTTGCACGCGAGGGATTTCAATATTTAAACCATCTTAATGACATACAAGTGAATGCTAAGACTTGAAAATAAACCGCATAAAAGAGGATGTTAATGTGTTGCATGAATCGCCAAGAGAAAAATGTTAAGAAGCCTTAAGCGTCAAGAGACGCACAGGAGCATCAATGACGTAAACTTTATCGATTTTAAAACGATATAAGTAGCATAAAATTGAACGTAAAGGTGGAATACGCTGGATGAACCGCAAAGAGAAAAGTGTTACGGAGAGAGACGCACGGGAGCCGAACGTCGCTTGCCCCTGCCAGCCCAAAAAAGGGAGCGGTGGTGACTTGACTGATCGAGGGAATATTTTTACCACCCTGTCCCCTGAAGCCGCCAGTAGACAGGCAATGACGCTCTCACAGGCGTTTTTATAGCCCTACAGCCTTGACAAAAAGTGTGTTAGCGATTCGTGGTCCCTATCGCTTGGCCAATAGTTTCCTTTACACTAAAATTTGCCCCTGCGTTTCTTTGTCGCTCTGCCAATATTTCTCGTGGAACCATTCATTCATGTTAAAGTTTCTAATATATGCTCTGTCTCGCTTCGTTGATATTCTTGTTTTCTCTATTAAACTACTTTCTATACGTCTTTTTTTTTATCATTTGGTCATTGCTTCTCTTGCTCTCCTTCATATTCAATTTCCATACACATTTCTCTCATCTCTTTGACAGTATTTTGCCTTCCTTCAATGATATTTAAGTTCCAGTGCTTGTTTTCTATCGTCTGATCAGCATTCGTCTTCCTTTTATTGATATCCAAGTGTCTAATATAAACTCTGTGTCATTTGGTCGTTATTTTCCCTTTTTAAAATTCATATATGTTTCCAACGCATTCACTGTCGTCTGACCAATAATTTTCCTCCCCTCTTTCAATATTTGCTTTTTATTTCGGTTCCTATAATGATATTGATCACATAAATATTATGAGAGGTGGAGGGGGAGAGAGGAAGGGGGAGACCGAGGATGAGATGGAGGGAAGGAGTAGAGTGGTATATGAGAGAGGGGGGAAGGGTGTAAGTTGGGGCGAGGACGGCGAAATGGCAGGGGAGAGGGAGACATGAAGGCGATTTGTCTGTGGCTACCTCTTGCGGGATTAAGGCGTCTGGCTATAGATGGACAAATCACTAGATAAACAAATAAGTACATAGATAAAAGAGGATAGTGGAATAACGCAATATCTTCATAATGACTGAAAAATAATCCCAGGGCGAAGGATTAAAATATGAATTCACGGAAGGGCATCGGAGCCGACTTTAAATCTGAGGGACGAGTGATAACGAAAATCCCAACAGAAAGTACGATGATCGGGAAAAGAGGAGTAGGTGGTGGGGAAGGCATTTTGTTGATCGCTGTTACTCCATCCTTATCCTCCTCCTCCTCATCATCATCATCATTATCGTCATTATCATCAGCGAAGGGACAAGAGGAAGGCTAGACTATGTGATGAACTTAGCTTAGGTTAGGTTAGATTCGCCTTGACGTCGGTTAGATTAGGCTGGGGTACTTTAGGTTAACTTAGGTCATGGGGAACAGCTACGTGAGGTTAGGTCAGAGGGAAACAGTCTGTAGGTTAAGTTGGGGCAGGTAGGAAACAGTTTTTTTGCTGTATACGGTAGGTTAGGTGAACAGTTTTTATTTACGTTAAGCTAGTCTTGGAGGAAACATTCTGAAAGTTAGGTTACGTTAGGTGAGAAACAGATACTTATTGGGCAAATTAGAGGGGAACAGAATTTCTAGGTTAGGTTAGGTTAGGGATGGGAACAAGTTAATGGGAATAACTTTTTGTATGAGGCTGTTTGCTCCCCTGCCATCATCAACGACGAGACAAGAGGGAGGGAAAGGGACGTGTTGGGCTTGTTAGATGGTGGGGGCGACAGCAGACGTGGCCTGAGTGACAACACGAGCGGCCATACTCAAATGAGCATTCCCCTTCACTCACACGCCCCGACCCCTTGTTATGGTCTCAGGGCGTAACGGGCAACATTAGCGTAACAGGCGTAACAGGCAACATAAGCGTAATAGGCGTAACTGGCAACATTCTCGTAACAGGCAGCGCAAGTCGCTAACAGGTGGGGACTTAGCATCAATACTGTTGTTGAGTAACTCCGGTCTCTCTAGCAGAGTACACACATCAACCGCAGGCAAGCAAAGCCGTCCTGTGCAATGAACCGATGCACCCCAGCGGCAGACAAAGCCCCGCCGTAGCGAGATGCGGGGAAGGGTGTGGGGGTTTAGTTCCAAGATGGACGCCGCATCTGCGTCTCCACCCAGTTAACATGGGCACCATAATAGGCTCCAAATCACCCCGCTAGTTGGTTATATGGTTACCACTTAGCTTAGTAAATGGTTCCCTGGGTTACAGCAATATATAAAATCTGTGTTGCGCGGACTGCTTAGTTGGGTGTGGTTGTGACAGTGGATGTAGGAAATGAATAAATGATGCGGGATAGATACTGATAACAATTACAGAGCCGTCCCCACAACACACGAGAACTCACCAGGGAAAAGAGGCGTTATATATGGACTACACTATTATCTAAAATCGTTCAGCTTTTATCAGTTGAATCCACTTTATCAGCTCTCATGGTCGGAATAGCAAGTTTATCTGTAAATGCAACGTGCTGGGAATAGGCTAATCGTTTCATTAACTCACAACACATTCCAGTAATTTCAATCAGCGCTTCTGCATTGGTTTTCTACCTCATTCAGTTTACCCGCGATCCGTCCAGGGCTGGTGGGTGTGTTGAGGGAGCGAAGGGGTAGAGGAGGGATGGATGGGTGAGGTGAGAGGAGGAGGAAGAGGAGTGAAGAGGAGGAGGAGCAACAAGAAGGAAGAGAAAAAGAAAGAGAAGAAAAAGAATAAGAGGAGGAGGAGAAAGGGGTACTAAAACTCTGACGATATTAAAACGCTAAACACGGGCGAGAGAATATCAAGGTTTAATCCACAAAAATTAATCGCTAAGGAAGAGGGGCAACTAAGCCTCCTACGCCACTAAGGATACGACTCCCGGTTTACTGCAGCCTGGGATGACTTTTACCTCAAGGGGCGGGGGAAGGGGAAAGGAGAATTCAGATTAACCAATAAAACCCCACGCATATGTAAAATGAAATGCCGCGCTGTCTTAAACCAATTTTTATGTCTCTCCGGATGATATAGAGACGCGGGGGAAACGACTCTGGTCTCCTTAGGCTGTACCTGGGCTGTATTTTGGTGCCCCGAATTATCACCATTACCCAAAGGCGGCTTAATGGAGGGGACGGAAGGAAGGAAGGAAGGGAGCGATGGACATATATATATATCGGTGGTAAAAGCGACGCGGGATGGTGGTCACAACGCGGGTGGGGTAATGGCGGTGGGGGGAAGGAGAGAAAGAGAGGCTTGGAGTGGTACTAAGTCAGGCTGGATGGATGCTGGCCAACTCCGGGATCATATTTCCAGTGATTTTTTTTTTTTTTTTAATACCCTAACACTTCTTTCTTAGCGATTCATTCTGGACATCACGCATCAATATCTCCGTTTACTTTCCAGATTCACTGTATATACTTCTTTTATGTTATTGAAGCATACTGTATCGAAATTAAAGAAGTAAAGGGGTTAAGAGGAGTAATAAGGAGTGTTCAGTAAAGGAGAAGAGGAAGAGGACAGAAGGGAGGGAGAAATAATAATGAGAGAGATAGGTATAGAGCAGGAAGGAATGAAAAGGAATGAGGGAGGAAGAAAAGGGATGGAATTGAGAGAGAGAGAGAGAGAGTGAGAGAGAGAGAGAGGGGTAACTGGGGTAGAGTTGCGCGGTATCGGTGGCCGTCGCTTCGGTCATCAAAGTGTGAAACAAACAGGGTGCAGAGTCCCCTAATTGGCTCAACCCCTCACCCCCCCTCACCCTCCTCACCTCTCCTCACCCCCCTTCACCCCTACACACTGTTGCCAACTCACTCTTGCTCACCCTTCACCCATACCCTCCCTCTCCTCGTTAGTTCTTCGCAATTCTTCCTTCCTTCATTATTCCTTCATTATTCATCCCTTCCATTCTGAAATCCTTCTCTCTTTCACCACTTTCCTTCATACCTCCTCTCTCTTACTTCCTCTTGCTTTACCGCGCATTTCTTTGCCATTCGTAAACAATTTTCTTGATTGTCTTTTGTCTTTTCTTTCATTCTTTCAGTCTCCCCCTCTTCTTATCATAATTTTTCTTTCTCTTTTCCCTCGTCTCTTCGACTTGTTTACCCTACTTTGTCACTCATTCTATATCTGCGTTTTGGATGAAAAATGGAAAGAGGAGAGTGAGTGAACAGAAGAGGGAAAAAGGAAAGCAAATTAGAGGGAAGGAAAGGTTAGAAATTTTTACGTAAGGAAGAAAGTTCAGGAAATTTGGCCAAAGAAATGTCCACACCTTATCTCTATGGAAACACATTATCACTTTCCTTACCCACCATCCTTCCCACAAACCATCATGGAAATAAATCAGTCATAAATCCTTCCCTCATTAATTTTCTCCAACGGGGCAGCAGACACAGCGAGAACCCGTGTCGAAAAGCCACATGAGGACTGCCCCGAGTGACAGTCATAAGGAGTCGCGTAACAATTTTAATTCCACACTAACCTTGTCACATTCCCAGCCGCCAAGAGGTTAAATCTGCATGCCGACGATTACAGCTCCGTCAAACCCTCGCTCTTACATCGCTGTCGGTATTCGGGGCATCTGTCTTTGCCGCTTCTGACGTGGGGCCGCGGAACACTCGATAATTAGCATGTGGAGGAGGCAGAGGGTCGAGTACCGCCTCCGTGATTACCTACATTACGACACTCACCCCTAACTTGAAACACTTCTCTCGGTTTCCGCGGTATTCTGAGCGTTCGCCTTCTTGCCTCTGACGTGAGCTGTTGGCCGCACTACAATTGGAAAGGTCAGAGAAAGATAATACACAGGAGACGAAAAGTGATACTCAGGGGACTAGAAGAGAAAGATGATACGCAGGAGACGAGCAGGGTACGGTCTAGACAGAAATAATGACAGCAAAATTAAAACTGTCGACAGCTTTCTAACCATCCAAATCTTACTCTGCTTGTGAACTGTGACATCCAGTACAATTACGGTGAACAGAGCATCGTTAGCAAAGACATCGATATTGTTAATGGCAACTCTAAAACTATATCTGACGGTACGTCGACCCATCTTACATGTACTAACACCGTGAGGGGCCACTCGATTCAAGAACACCATACTGAAAAATCGAAACCTCATTCTGCTCCCCACGGTACTCTAAACAATCCACCTTTTGACTTCAAACCTCGAGACCTCAGTTCTATATCCGACGGTATTATATTCATCTTTTAACCTCGAACTTTGAAACATCAGTTATAATTTTCACTGTCCTTATTCTTCTACTTACTGTACCTCCAACTTCGAAATTTCAATTAATCTTAAGACGGTACTCAAAACGAACCCCTTCCCATTTTTTTTTTTTTTTACCTCTAGCGTCACAACTTCAATTCCTTTTTTCCGACGACATTTCACTAGCCTACTATTCATCTTCTTCCTTCCATCTCAACGGGAGAGCCACATGATGATTAGCCTGGCAGGGGTGGGGGATGGAGGGGACGGTGCTGTCATGCTCATACGTGGGGTTCCTGTGTGCATGGCGTGAGGGAGGTAATGGCACCCTGGTATTGGCCTTGTGACACGCCGTAACGCAATACATGACACACGGAACGTACTGCATGACACGCCGATCCCTTAGCCAAGTATTTTGACAAGGGGACGGAGGGAGAAGGGAAGGGAAGGGGGAGTACGAAGGAGGGAGACAAGGGGAGGAGTGAGTTTGGAGGGAGGGAGAGCGGGGGAAGAGTAAGGAGGGAAGAAGACAGGGGTGAGGGGTGAGTAGGAGGGAGGGAGGGGAGTAGTTCGAGTTTGGAGGAGGGGAGACAAAATGGGGGATGAGTAAGGAGGGAAGGCAAGAAGGGAGGTTGTGGTTGGAGTTGGAGGGAGAGGGAAGGGGTGAGATGGAGAGAGAAAATCACCGGGAAGCTTGGAGAAATGGTAGAGAAGGTTAGAGAAGGAAGGGATTGGAGTACTTAGAGTGAAAGAGGGATTAAAAGACAGACTCACTGGATTTAGAGTGGGAGTGGTTGGAAGAGGAGGAGGAGGGGATAGGTGGGTTGAGATGGATGGAGGAAAGAGATAGGGCGGGCTGGAGAAGGGCAGTAGAGTGGCTTAGAAGAAGGGAGGGGAATAGAGTTTTGTGGAAGAGAGAGAGTAAAAGAAGGATTGAGTAAAGTATTTTGGTGTAAGGCAGAGAAAAAGGGATTTAAATGTAGAAAGAAAGTGACTGAAGAATCCATAGGGAAGGAGTAGAAGAGCTTGATGGAGGGGTGATGAAGGTGGGGGTGTTCTGAGGGTAACGAAGGTGTGGGATATAATTACGGGAGGGAGGTGATGATGGAGAAGAAATAGGAAACTAGCCACGAGACTCTGAGAAGTGGGGGCATTGCTGAAGAAAAAAGGCGGGATTAAGGAAAATGAGGGGATGTGAAATTAATGTTAGTTATGTGCGAGAAAGAAGAGGAAAGTGGCGGTAAAGAGTTAGAAGGTACGGCTTGAGATTAAAAACGCCTCTGTGGTTTACGTTAAGATAAATATAACTGTCTGGGGTTAATCAAAGTTTTATTTTATTTTCTCAGTCAAAATATCCATCGAAATAGTTATTACTCTTAAACTAATATGAGTTTCTCTTGGCTGAGTGGAACTGCCTGACAGTGCAATATAAGATTCAGTTCGTAATTTGCCGATAAAGAGTCAGTGAGAGGCAATTGAAGACGTTTTGGGAGAGGACATTAATAAGGACGACGGGAATGGTTATGCGGAATGTGAGGAAGTGAGGATATGGCGTGGCTCCGGCCTTGTGTGTACGTGGCGTTGAGAGTAGCAGGAGGTACAGTATGGGGTGGGTCTGTCCGCGGCGTTGAGAGTGGCGTGGATGGTGTATTAGGCCCAGGAGACGCTCT
This sequence comes from Coenobita brevimanus, assembly GCF_032717465.1. Taxonomy (NCBI): domain Eukaryota; kingdom Metazoa; phylum Arthropoda; class Malacostraca; order Decapoda; family Coenobitidae; genus Coenobita; species Coenobita brevimanus. Next base: position 1,918,329 of record NC_137053.1, on the reverse strand, counting down.
CGTGACTGGATGATGGAGAGGGGACACAAGTTTGCCACGGGCTCTCGTCTTTGTCAATACCCCCTACTTTTTACCGCATCGCCTTTGCTCCTCCGATCACCTGGACGAAGAATGATTTTACCTGTACCGTCATCATCATCATCATCATCATTGCTACATATCTTTCGGTACCTGTCTGCTCTTACTGCATCACACTTGCCCATCTAAATATCTAGACTCATCATACCTCTTCCATCATCATCATCATCATCATCATCATGGGAAACCTATTCAATATTCCCGCCTACTTCGGTTATAACATTCTTTTTTTTTTTCGGTGTTCTCCATTTTGGTTTCCCTTGTCATCATAATTCACCTCCCGCTTAAGTGCGCCCCCGAAATTGACCACCCTGACCTGCCCTGCTCTCTTGTCCCCTCCTCCCCATATTCCCATCCATATTGCCTTCCTGCCGCCGTAATGTAACCTTGATATACTCCACCTTTCCTCCCCACATCACCCTCCCCTCAAATGACCCTCTGTCCTCCTCCCTTTCCCCTCCCCTCACCACAATGTCAGGCCTATACAATAATGTCTTAGTTCCCCCTCCTCTCCCCACACCCCTTCCCCCTTCCCTCACACCCTTCCTTGCCCCCCTCTCCATACGTCTCTCCTTCCGTCCCTTTCCTTTCCTCCTCCCCCTGACTCTCACTCCCTTTCCCCTTCTTCACATCCTTCGTTGTCCCCCTCACCACACCCCTCCTCTCTTCCTCTCCCGCCGTCCTCTTCCTCTTTGAGCTTGATTCTGGCGCCGGTTGGACTCTTAGGCACACTTTGTTTTCCTCCCCCCTGTCCCTCACACCAGGCAGTACAGTTGGGGACCTGGTTGTTATGGAAAGAAATTTTAGAACCCACTATATAAAAAAGAAAATCTCATGCATTTTGAAAAGCGTTAATTCAGTGCCCTCTTCTTCACCCCACCCCCTTTCCCTACCTCCTCCTAGTCACCCTCCTAACTCCTCCCTTACTTTCCCCCCCTTTCCCTTCTTCCCCTCCCCTCCCTTTCCCTCATCCTTCCCCCCTTCTTACCCCCATCTCTCTCCTCTTCCTGCACCCTCCCTTCCAACACCTGGGGTTAATCAGAGCGGCATTAATAAAACATTTTCACCCCTGTGTGTGTGTGTGTGTGTGTGTGTGTGTGTGTGTGTGTGTGTGTGTGTGTGTGTGTGTGTGTGTGTGTGTGTATGTGTGTGTGTGTGTGTGTGTGTGTGTGTGTGTGTCATAATGGCCCCCCTCAGACGCACCGCATTCTAAATTTTCGTCTATTCTCTGCCCCTCATATTTCCCACATCTAACCGTATTATTACCGTATTTTTAGTGTTGCCTTATTTTCTTATCTAACCTTATTCTGTAGCAACTTATTTCAGGTATTAAACTGTAATTTTAGTCGTATATTTCTCATGAAGTAATTATTTTATTATTATTATTATTATTCTATTATTATTATTATTATTATTATTTTATTTATCTTTATATGTTGACCTTTTTTACCATAATATAAGAGTATTTTCAGTAGCATATCGGCCTTATTAAATCGTATTACCTGACATTTCCTTTCTCTCTCTCTCTCTCTCTCTCTCTCTGCCGCAGCCCTGCATTTCCCTCACATCTGGGGACGTACTCTTGTTGACTCTGGATATTTCGTAACGTCTGTACCTCGGCGATTTTGTTCGTATTAAAACCAATAATTAACATGTAAGAGAATGAATAAAAAATCACATTGACGTGGATACAGGTATATAAAAAAAAAAACTGAAGAAAATAAAATGAAAAAAAAAAAATCAGGGACATTTTCAAAAGACCTAAACAGTGAGCACAGAAAGTTTTTTATTTTTCTGAATATTATTTTGATGTGTTTTTAGGCTTAATGTGTGTGTGTGTGTGTGTGTGTGTGTGTGTGTGTGTGTGTGTGTATACATGGAAATATTCAGTTCAAAATGCCAAATATATAGAAAATGGGATATTGTGGATAAGAAAGAGGAGGAACTGAATAAAAAAAGACGGGGAGAGAGAGAGAGAGAGAGAGAGAGAGAGAGAGAGAGAGAGAGACCATGGAGGGGTGACGGAGGTGCAGGCGTCCTAAATGATAGTTAATATTTCCGGGAGAGAATTAAGGCGTGAACAGCGATTAGGGGAAATGGTAGTGGTAGTAGTAGTAGTAGTAGCAGTAGTGAGAGAGGGATTGGTGTTGGTGTTAATAGTGATGATATTTAGAGTGACTCGTAGTGGTGATGAAAATGGTGATGGAGGTAGGAGTGGGTGGAGATGGTGATGGTGGAGGGCCGGGGGAGGGGGCGAACTGTGAGGAAATGCTGAGGATAAGTAGGGGGAGTGAGACTGCTAGGGGGGTGTGATGTTTCCTATGTCTGCTGATGTTATTGTGGCTGTGTTTATTTGCTGGGACTGGTGTTATTGTTGGAAGTGAACATTATTATTATTGTTATTATTATTATTATTATTATTATTATTATTATTTTTATTATTATTATCTTTATTATTATTACTATTGCTACTCACCCTGCCCTAGGGTGGGAAAGGAGGTCCGGATGATGATGATGATGATGATGATGATGATGATGATGACGATGATTATTATGATTATTATTATTATTATTATTATTACTGCTACTACTACTACTGTTACTACTACTACTACTACTACTGTTACTATTGTTATTGCTGTTATTGTTCCTGGTGGTGATGATGGTTGGTGGTGGTGATAGTGATGATGTAATGATAAGTGGTTGTTGTGGTGAAGGATTGTTGTTATTGCTTAGCGAGTGATTTTGATGCGATGAGTGTGATGGCCGTGGTAGGGAGCTCTTTATCTGGCTACAGGTGTTGTAATGAGCAGGTAACACTAATGATGATGATGATGAGGTGGTGAGTGTGCAGTGGGGAATGTGGGTATGGTGTGTGTGTGTGTGTGTGTGTGTGTGTGTGTGTGTGTGATGGTGTATAGTGTGGTGTGAGAGTAATGGTGAACTAGGATTGTAGTGTACTGGAGCATAAAGTGGCGAAGTAGGATGGTGAGGATGGTGAGAATAGTAAAGTAGGATAATTGTAGTGAACTAGGAGGGGAAGAAGGGTGAATTAGGCAAGAAACGAAAATCCACAGTAATGAAAATCGTGAACAAGAACATGAAGAACAGTGTCCAGTAACAAAATGAACAGTGAAATACCATAACACTGACAATCGACAAGGCTGGTGAGTGAGGATGGTGACCGAGGAAGCTGAACGACGGAATAAATCGCTTCTTTGTTTTCATCAGGATCACGACCAGGCCTGAGTCACCATTCCCCCTCCTTCCCCCTTTTCTGAGTGGGTGTAACGAGTTGTGACTGGACTCCACGGCGGGTTGTTTGTCAGCGAGCCCTGTGTGTGTGTGTGTGTGTGTGTGTGTTTGTGCGTGGGTGTTGGTGTAGGTGTTGTGTGGGTGTTGGTGTAGGTGTTGTGTGGGTGTTGGTGTAGGTGTTGTGTGGGTGTTGGTGTAGGTGTTGTGTGGGTGTTGGTGTAGGTGTTGTGTGGGTGTTGGTGTAGGTGTTGTGTGGGTGTTGGTGTAGGTGTTGTGTGGGTGTTGATGTAGGTGTTGTGTGGGTGTTAGTGGGGGTGTTGTGTGGGGTGTTGGTGGAGTGCTTGTGTAGGGTGTTGGTGGAGCGTCTGTGTGGGGTGTTGGTGTGGGTGTTGTGTGGGTGTTGGTGTGGGTGTTGTGTGGGTGTTGGGATGGTGGGAATGTAAGTGTTGTGTAGGTGTTGCGTTGGTGTCGTGGAGGTGTTTGTCGGGCTGCTGTGTGGGTGTTGATGGTGTTGTGTCGGAGGGGGATGTTGTGTGGGTGTCGGTGTTAGTGGTGGGGATATGAAGGATGTATTAAATCCCACTGATTATGGAGGGCGAGGGAGGGAGAAGAGCGTGAGGGAGGGGAGAGGAGGGGAGGGCAAGAGTGAGAGAGGGGGGAGGAGGGGAGGGCAAGGGTGAGAGAGGGGGGAGGAGGGGAGGGCAAGGGTGAGAGAGGGGTGAGGGGGAGGGTGCGTGAGGGAGGGATGAGGAGGGGAGGGGGAGCGTGAGGGAGGGATGAGGAGGGGAGGGGGAGCGTGAGGGAGGGTTGACGAGGGATGAGGGAGCGTAAGGGAGGGGTGAAGAGGGGAGGCGGAGCGTGAGAGAGGGGTGAGGGAGGGAAAACGAGCGTGAGGGAGGGGCGAAGAGGGGAGGGGGAGCTTGGAGAAGAGGCGAGGAGGGGAGGGGGAGCATGGGCAGGAGCGTGATGCTCTTGTGGAGGTCGTGACGCTGTGGTGATAAAGGTCAGGCATCAGGTGTAGGGGTCACAGGGGAGGAGGAGGAGGAGGAGGAGAAGGAGGAGAAGAAGAAGAAGAAGAGGAAGAAGAGGAACAGAAGAAGGAGGAGGAACAGGAAGAAGAGGAGGATGTGGGGGAAAAAAGTGATGACGATGATTATGATGATGATAGTAATTGATGGCAACAGTGAATATAATAACAGATTTACGGAAGAAAACATACACTTCGTTTTTTCTGTATGTGTGTGTGTGTGTGTGTGTGTGTGTGTGTGTGTGTGTGTGTGTGTGTGTGTGTGTGTGTGTGTGTGTGTGTGTGTGTGTGTGTGTGAAAAAGCCAGCAGGTGTGCATAATATTTAGAATCCGATTTGTAGGAGGACAGGTGGGAGTGTGTGTGTGTATAACATGAGGTGTGCAGGTGTTTATAATGAACATACAGGTGTGTCCAGGTGTGTTCTTCTCTATACCTGCCGGGTGGTAACATTAATAGCCCACAAGATCCTGCTTTATAAATGTCCATGCTAGTATTTCAGCCATTAAGTGTTCGTTTATATGTGTTTTTTATTCATTTATCTGTTTTAATAATGTTATCTGCTTATCTTTACCTGTCTCCATAAGAACCTGTTTTATATATGTCTATGTGAGGATCTAAGTCGTTAAGTCTGTGTGTTTTTATTTGTATGGTTTCTATATATATTTTTCGCTTTCATTTTGACATCTCCTTATCGCTATCAACCCTCCAAGAATCGGTCTGATAAATGGTCATGCTTGTATATCAGTCGTTCAGTGAGTTTTCTTTTATATATGTGTGCTTTGATAGCCTTGTATCTCTTTACTAACGTTATCTGATCATCTTTAACCATCTCTATATCACGCCATTATCATCATTCATTTAGTGTGCTTTCGTGTTTGTGTGTACGTGTGTTTTTCTTTTCAATACGTCTTTCTATCTCTGTATCTAATTAATTCATCTGCTTATCTCACTTCCTGTAATAAAAATCTGCTTTATTTACACCATTTCCAGTTTATCAGTCATTAAGTCCTCGGTCCTTTTATTGGTATGTATGTTCTTATCTTCTTTATCTCAAAAACATTCATTCGCTTATCTCTTCTTGTTCGTCGATGAATGTGAGGTTATTTTACAGTCCTGTAGGGCCCTTCTCCCAAGATAATCTCCCTTCCCCTTTTCCTCTCTCATTTTTCCCTCTTCCCCTCCCCCTTCCCCTCTCCCGTTCCTCCTTTTCCCCGTTTCAATTTTACTGCCTATTTATTCCCTTCTTCTCCTCCCCCTTTTCTCCTCTCCCCCTCCTCCTTCCCCTCTCTCCCTCTCCCTCTTCCCCCTCCCCTTTTTCCCTCTTCCCCTCCCCCTCGTCCTCGTTCCAATTTCACTGCCTATATGTGTTCATGTTCACTATGTTCTCGCGTTCACCAGTGACGTTCTGATAAGGATAAAAATAAGACCGAGGGAATAAGCACACACCTGGCGAGAGAGAACATAAACCGAACTAATGGCCTCAGGTGATATATAGGTAGTGACACAGGTAAATGCAGTAATTAAGAATGTAAACAGAAAAATACCTGAGACATTAACCTTTTCAATTCCATGGCGTACATTTTTATTCTCGCTATCTTCAAATGATTTAATTAAGACCAAAGCTTTTTTTCTTTTTTCTTTTATGGAGGGGTGAAATATAGCGCCATAAATAAACACGCTTACTGATTGGGTATTCGTTTGAATTAAATAAAATCGTGTGAAAATTGGAAGAAATAGGAAGAAAAGCATCGAATGGAAGGGGTTACCTGTTGCGAATGACACCTGAAAGGAAGAAGAAGAAGAAGAGGAGGAGGAGGAGAAAGGGAAGAAGAGGTGGGGTTGGGGGACAAACACAGATACCCCTCTACTTTTGATATTAATACTAGCAGAAAAAAAAGTAAACTCAAGGTGTAATATATAAATAATCAACTGGGCAAAGAAGCAATATTTTCCGGCACTGTAGCGATTCCTAATGTATATACAGCAAGAAAAATGACCGTAAAAAAATGTCTGGTGGAGGTTTTTCAGTAAGAGGAACCCACAAGTCGACCCTCTCAGAAAGCAGGACCAAATCGAAACCCCTTTGAGAAGAACCATTAGTCTCCCCCCCCCCTCTCTCTCTCTCTCTCTCTCTCTCTCTCTCTCTCTCTCACCCATTTCCCCGCCATTCAGAGTTCCCAGTTCGGCTTACAGGGCCAATATTTACCCTCAGCATCGGCCACAAATATGTCTTGCTGTAAACACGTCTCTTATATAGTGCATGAAACCGATAAATCTACCAGCCATCTTTTCAGAGAGAGAGAGAGAGAGAGAGAGAGAGAGAGAGGACGAAGAAAGAGATAGGGAGGGAGAGAAAGGGAGAAGGAGAGAGATGAGTTACTATGCTCCGCACATACTTTATTGCAGCAGAAGACATGGTGAAAAAAAAGTACTGTATAACATACGAATAAAAGGAAAAATAAAGAAAATAGACAAAATAAAAAGAAAAAAGAAAATAGGAAGCAGGACAAGTGAGGTGTATTCTACTCCTTCACACTCCCTTCAGGTGCTTGAGGGGGACGCCTTCACGTGGTGGCACCAATATAACAAGGCGGCTCCACTGCCTGGGTATACAAACGTCCCTCAGTTACTTCCCTTCTTCTTCTTCTTCTTCTTCTTCTACTACTACTACTACTACTACTACTACTTCTTCGTCTACTACTACTACTACCGCTACTACTGCTGCTGCTACACTCCCTCCTTCTCTGCATCACCAACACCACAGTTCTCGCTTGCTAAATGTTTGCTCGCGTCTGGGGTGACAGAAACTTTGAAATGGATGAACAGAACACACCATTGAAGCTCCGTGTTTGCCCGTCGCGTAGTGGAGCTGGAGAGGTGTTCAAGGTGTTCAGTGTTTGTTCGTGTTCAAGTCAGGCACCAGGAATGTTCTTATATCAAGGACGGAATGTTTGAGAGCCGTGAAAGGTTGAAAAAGTTGACGGTGAGAGGGTGACGTGGGGAGAAAGATTTGATGGAATTAGTTGACCTGACTAGCTAGATGGCCTCGTAACACTCTTCCTAAGCGATTTATTTTGCACAGGTGAATATTATCTTTTATGTGATTTTTACCTTTCTAATACGAAAATAGTTGATCTCGGTAACATATTTTCCTGAGCGATTTATTTTGCATATTTCACGTTAATATTTTCCTGTATGTTACTTCTTTCTCATATCGACATAGTTTGCTTAGTGGCACTCAAGATGCAACAGCGGAAATAAATCGCTCAAGCAGTAGTGTTTGGAAAGCTCTCAAGCCCGTGAAAATACGACCCATTGAGTGTAAGTTGAAAATGGACTTTATTTAATAAGGATCTTAAGACCATTTTACGATGAACAAGTCTCCATAACAGATAACTAGATGCATATATTTCTTTTATTATTTTTCTTACTAATAGTCACGCCATTTTTTTTTTCTTTTTAATTGTGGTGTGGATGATGGCTGTGTATATGAGAGCACGCGCTGTGAACAGATAAATTTTGATACGCAGATTAAGCTTGGGACAGTTTATAAATACCGCCACACACACACACACACACACACACACACACACACACGACGAACACCTGAGAAGCAAAATGGCAATGATATGCAAGGGGTGAAAATTACGCCCATTGGTGCAGCTGATGTCACCCTTATGGACCCAAACGCCTATCATTTACACCCCCCTTATCATTTACACTCTCCCATAATTTACACTCCCTCATTTACACCCTCTTAAATGCCCTGCCTGCGAGCTGAATGGGACAGATGAACCTCGCCCTCATCCAAGTGCTTTAGCGTGGCGTCCCGAAATCCATCATCCCTTCAGGGCTATAAGTTCTCGAAACCTCCTCCAAAGGGTTTCATTGAGGTGAGACCATCAAGGGGGGTTATTCAGCGGGGGCCCTCATTTTCATCAAGTGTTATATGGTGTGCTATATATCTCCAGCGTAAACATGAACCACGCGACTCCAACGTGGATACAAATGCTGGGTATAAATGAGACCAGCCTGAGAACGGAGCGGTGTACATATCCTTATTTGTTTTTTTTTTTTACTACAGTGGAGGTATTAGCACAGAGCTGGTGGATGTTAGAAGAGCTTTCGGGTAAAGAAATTAAGGTGGATATTACGACAAGCTTTTATAAGGGAACAAACTGTGTCCATATTTTAGCTGTACTGATCAAAGATGAAACAGTTTGGGCCCCACTTGAATCCTCAAGAGCCACACTTATCCAGAATGTTTCAAAAAGTACAAAGCTCTTATATAGAAATAGTACCCGTAGCACTTTGTAATATTCGTCGGTAGGCAAGTTTAGTACTGTTCTCTTTCTGTATCCCCAGTTTCTTTTGTAATACATGGTAGGCAGTGACCATTTCCATCACCACCATGCCCTCAAAACTCAGCTGCACAGGACAGTCAAAGGCGTCCGTGGTGTCCTTGCTACACCTTCTACGTATGTTCATGACCGACACGCAAACTTTACAATTTGTCTCCGCAATACCCTTAAGAATTCCTGTCCTTCCCTCACGCCTCCTTTGTCCAAACCCTCCCTTAATATCACCACACGCAGACCGCGCTGTTGAAAGACCTTGTAAACACACGATCCCGCACACTACACACAGCGCGTTCCTCATGGTCCCTCCTCTTTCATTTCCCCTCCCCGTCACATTCGTACTCTCTCTTTCATTTTCTCACTTCCTGTAACGCCTGTAGTTAACTTTATTTCGACTACATGTTATGCTTTGTACCCGTCCTTCATCTTGTTCTTTACTGCCTGTGCGTCACGTATAATTTTATCCTCGTGTTACCCGTCTTTCCTCTTTAATTCACCAGCTTTCTCACTTTGATTTTTTTATTTTTTGCTGTACACGATTTTATTTTTATGGTACCCGTGTTTTCCTTTTCATTAATTGTCTCTTAAGTTTTCTTTTTCTTTTTCTCCATTTTCTTTATTTTTCTTTATTTTCCGTGGTCGTCAAACTTTTTTTTTTTAAGTTATCGTATATATCACGCCCAAATACCATTTTATATCGTTGTGGTCACACTTCATTTCGTTTTTTTTTCTTTTTTTGGCTCTTACACCTCCGCAAGTGTCTCTCTCTCTCTCTCTCTCTCTCTCTCTCTCACACACACACACACACACACACACACACACACACACACACACACACACGTACTCTTTGCTGCGTCAGGGGTTCGCGTGTCGGTATGTAAGTGAAGGATTTGCAATGGGCATCAAAAGACATGAGGGTGTTGACGATCGTATTAGGGTGTGTTTTGCGACGCGAAGTGGGGGATATGGAGGGGAGCGAGGGATGAAATGGAGGAGTGGAGGGAAAGAGGGTTGGTATGGAAGGATGGAAGGTAGGAGGGTTAATGTGGAAGAGGAGAAGGAAGGAAGATGAGGAATGGTACGGAAAAGAAGAAGGATTGGGAATAAGGAAGGGAAATGGGCAATGGAAAAGAATTTTTAGGGGATGAAGAATGACAGTGAAAGGAAGGAGCATGAGGAATAGGATGTAAAAATGGATGGAAATTGAGAATGAAAGGTAGAAGAGAAGAGAGAGCAATAATGGAAGGAGAGGATGGAGAGTGAGAATGGATGGAAGAACCGAGGAAAGTGGGTGGTGGGGTAATAGCGGAGATGGAAAAAAAAAAAAGGTAGAGAATAGGAAAGAGAAAGATCTGGGGCCAAAAGGTGGAGAGGAGAGAAGGAGGAAGGAGAGAACGTGAGAAGATGAAGGGTAAAGCTATCAGGTAAAATTTAGGATATGGTAAAAGAGGTGAAAGTCGGACAGAAACTCAAAGGGGAAAGAGGGATTATTGTGGTGGCGTGTTTAGTGGAGGCGAAGGAAGAATTATGTGTCGGTAGTGGTTTGCGTGAGTGAGGAAGCAGAGAGCAGGAGTCAGTGAGGAAGGAGAGACAGAATGAGTAGGGAAGGAGACAGCATGACTAAGGAATGAGAGAGAATAAGGGAGGAAAGAGTGAGAACAAAAGAGACAGAAGAAAGTATGATTGTAGTACAGGAGTTAATTGAGGGAAAAAGTGAATTGAAGGGATCAGTGGAAATTATGGATGAGTGCGGAGGGGGATGGGGGAGTAGGGAGAGAGAAAGAGAAGGGAGGGGGTGAAGAGGTGGAATAGAGAAGTGAGAGGGGAAGGAGTGAGGGGAAGAGGGGGGAAAGTGGAGAGAGACTGGGGGAAGGGAGTGAGAGGGAGAACGGAAGGAGAGAAGAAAGACAGAAAGTGAGGGATGTGTGAGTAAGTGAGGGGGAGAAGGAAAGGAAGGAGAGATAGAGAGAGGGATGAGTGAATGAGGGAGTGAGAGGGACAAAGAAAAGGGAAAGAGGGAGGAGAGAGAGAAAGAGAGGGATGAATGAGTGAGGGGAAGAAGAGAGAGGGAGAGGGAGAGGGAGAGCACACGTCCCCTCGCGTGCCTCTGATCTCGTCACTAGCTGGCAGGCTTGGAAATTCGTGAGGAAGGCTGCTTTGATGTTATTATTATCATTTTTTTTGCCACAAAGTCCAAGATTCCCGCTAACGTGGCTAAGAACCGCGCTTAGTGAGAGCGTCGCGTGTTTATAGGGTGAGACGATGATTTGGTGCGGGCGTAAACTGGGTGGATAATGGGAGCTGTTGAGTAGGCGGGTGACAGGTGGGTGGGTGAGTTAGTACAGGTGGCTGAAAGGTAGCTAGCGTGGTCATTTACACGTGCAATATTCAACAAGCACCTGGGAACAAGACATCGTTTATTTTCCTTCTTTATCTTTTACTTCTCTCTTACCTTTTTTTTTTTTTTTTTTCGACTTGACAGTAGGAATGAACGTCCTTTTTTTTTCTCTCTCTCTAGCCTTAATGAATGAACAGAGCCTTATACTCCCTCTTTACTGCGAGAAATAAGTCGCATCTTTACTTTATTTTGTCCTGTGGATGTAACGTAGGTGAATCACGGGCCTTGTTGAGAAGTGACAGGTGAGAGGGTGAGTCAGTACACGTGGATGACAGGTAACTAGCATGGTCATTTACTCCTGCAATATTCAACCATCATAAGCGAGAAAAAAGCATTGTATATTCCACCATTTATTTTATCATTGCCACTAAGGGTAAGTATTTCTGTTTTCCCTTTCCCTCTAAGAATAAAGACGTGTTTACTTTGCCACTTATTTCAAGGAGGGAGTAACTTTCCATTTTTCCCCATTGCTTCAAGAAATTAATGTCATTTGAATTTTCCTCTTGTCTCAAAAAAAATGTATGCTTTTTAATTTTGACCTTGCTTCTAGGAATTAATGTTTTTTTTTTTTTCCGTTCCCTTCCCTCAATAGTCTTTTTACTTCTTCTTGCTTTTGGAAATGTATTGGGTCTTTTACTTCCTGCTTACCTCGATAAATGATAAACTATTTACTTCCTTTTGCTTCCTCAGGTGAACTGGACCTATATTTTTCATTTTCTCTCCCATAATGATTTTTTTTTAATTTAAATTAATTTTAGTAAAGAAGGATACATTTTATTTTCCTTTTGCCTCTAAAATAAAAGATAAAAATAACAAACTCTTTCTCTTTTTTCCTCCACAGAAAAGCTGCCCGAGACCAGCATTAAGTCCGAGGATGAGCTGGACGACGCCGGGGACATCGAGACCGAGGACATCGACATCGACGTGGTGTCCGACAAGGAAGACTGCGACCTCGACAGCAGCAAAGACCCACTCGACCGACCGGGCTCAAAGTCCCCCGAATCGACGACCTCCGACTCCCACTCGACCCACAAGGAGGCAGACAAGGCGGCCAAACTGGAGATGAAGGCGAAGGGCAACTGTCCCGACCTGGAGAGCATCGACTGCCACCTGGAGACCAAGGAGCTGTGGGAGAAATTCTTTGAGCTGGGCACGGAGATGATCATAACGAAGACGGGGAGGTGAGTGTTCGGTTCTGTCTGTCTGTTATTTATTTTCCACTGCAATGACGTGATTTCTGAATTATTCTCGTAACAAAGACGTGAAGGTGAGTGTTCAGTTCTGTATCTTCTTATTTCACTACAATGACGTGACTTCTGTAGCCCATAACGTTCATTTCCTTATTTTTTTTATTTCTTTTACTGCAATGACGTGATTTCTGTATTATTCGCGTTACAAAGACGGGGCACTGAGTCTTTAATTGTCTATCTTCGTGTTTTTTTTGTTTTTTTTTCGCCGGGATGTTGTATTTTTCTTATTTATTTTGGTTTCCGATAGACTTTTTATGTTTGCCACCACTACCCCTGTTCCACCCTGTTTGTTCCACCCATTCCCACCACCACTTCCCTTGTTCCACCCTGTTTGTTTCACCCATTCCCACCACCACTTCCCTTGTTCCACCCTGTTTGTTCCACCCATTCCCACCACCACTTCCCCTGTTCCACCCTGTTTGTTCCACCCATTCCCACCACCACTTCCCCTGTTCCACCCTGTTTCATCCCCTTCGTTTCTCTCTCTCACTTCCTCTCTTCCACCCTGTTTGTTCCACCCATTCCCACCACCACTTCCCCTGTTCCACCCTGCTTTGCCCCCTTCCTCCCCGCCGGGCCAGGACACCCACTGATTAGGCTCCTCTTCACAGTTTTATGGCTTTCTAATTTGATTTTCACACGTCGAGGACAATACCCAAGGGGGGCCACTTCGCCACCCCTGTGTCCCCCCCTGTCCGCCCAGCTGGTGTGAGGGGCAGGGAGGGGAAGGGGAGGTGAGGGGAGAGGGTGGGGGAGACAGGAAGAGAGTAGGAGAGGAAGAGGGGAGAGGGGAAAAGGTAGGAGGTGATGGGCAGAGGAAAGAGGGAAGGATAATGGAAGGGATGTATGAACGGGAAATGAAGGGGGGTAGGGGACGATAAGGGGAGGGAGAGGGGACATGAGTGGGGGTAAGAGGAGATGGGTAAGGGGATGGGGAGTGTAACTGAGAGGGGGAGGGGAGCGTGGTTGAGGAGGAGAGTTTCTTGCCAGGGGGAGGTGAGAAAGGCAAGAGGAGATGGGAGCGTGAATGAGGGGAGGAAAGTTGGACTGAGGGGAGGGAAGGGTAACGTGATTGAGGGGAAAGTGGGAGTAATGTGTGGGTGGGGAAGAGTGTATGACTGGAGCGTGGGTAGAAGGGGGTGATGGGAGAGGGAGGGGAGGAATATAGCAGAGGGGAGGAGGAGGATAGGGAGGTGTGTGTGTGTGTTTGGGAGGGGGGCTAAGGGGAGAGTGGGGTATGGTTGAGGTTGGGTGTTTTGGGGTGATGTCTAGTTATGGTGGGTTGTGGTTGGGGTGAACGGATGTGGTTAGGGTGGTATGGTGGGGTTAAGATGGGTGTGTGTGGTTTGGGTAAGGTAGAGTAAGTGTGAGGTGTGAACTGGACGCAAAACAAGCAGTGTGAAGTGTGAAGTGTGGATCTAGCGTGGACAGATTGAGCCACCCCCTCATCCCTAACATAATCAGCGATATTAACTTTCCTTTATGGTAATGGACCATATTTGCATTTAGATGTGGAATTAATACGCTCGTTGTTTGTGATTTAGGTCTTATTTAAGCCAGCAATGAAAAAGAGCAATTGGATCGATATTAGCACGTTTCATCGGGTCTTGTAATAGAATTTTGTGTCGTGGATCACAGATTTTGATGGATTTGCTGGAATGAGGCAAGTTTTATCATTAAGTCAGTTCACAGGCACTTTTTCCCCTCCAAAGTCCACTTGAAATGTTTACTATATTTTCATCAGTAATTCATTTCATAAGCACTTTTTTTTTCCCCTTTCCAATGTCCACTCAAAATTTTATTACAATATTCGTTCATTAGTAAGTCATCTCAATAGGAACTTTATTTTTTCTTTAATGTTCACTTTTTTTTTTTTTCAATTCTTGTCTTTGTTACAATTTTTTTTTCTCCTCTGGCAGAACTGGTCCACTCCTGCTACTTGATTATTAAGTCGTGGTTGTATGAGACACGATGAGCTTTACTTATGATGTAGAAATGAGTCTCCTTGGTTACTACTCAAATTTATTCACTAGTCTTACTACACCTGACCTTCAACGAACTAAAAAGGTTACGGATCTCTGTCTGATGAAAATAAAGGAGCTATAGTTACGAATTTAATGTTGTCTGATGCTCATTGCTTGCTCCTTTACTTGATAATTTTTTCACCTCATCTGTAAACGTTATTGACTCGCCTCCTTTACTCCTCCCCATCCGTCAGACAAAGACAATCATCCAGTCTTTCTCAATGAACCTCTCTCACTTCATTCCCTATCTTCTCCTTTTCCTCTCCCTTTCTTCTCCCTTTCCTCTTCCTCTCCTCTCCTTCTCTTCCCTGTTTCTTCTTCCTTTCTTCTTCTTTTCATCTCCTTTTTTTTCTCCTTTTCCTCTCCTTTTTTCCTTTCCTTACTCTTTCTTCTCCATTTCTTCCCCCTTTTCTCTCCTTTTCTTCTCCTTTTCCTTTTTCTCTCTACTTTCTTGTCCCTTTCCTCTCCCTTTCCTCTCATCGTCAGAAAAAAAGACAAATTCCTTATCTGTTATCAGCAAGTCCTGATCACTCGTCGCCTTTCTTCTCCTCTTCAGACAAAGAAAATCATCCAGTTGATCTCAGTGTCTATTCACACCATTCCTTTCTTCCTCCTCGTCGTGTTGACACAAGACAATCGTAGCGCCGTCTCCCTGACCAGAAGGCGTAGAGTCACGTACTTATAAACTGTCCTAATCATAAGCCGTATATAAGACTGATTATTTACACTGTTATCTTCCCTTAAGCAGCTATTAGACTCACAAACACACTGAAATGAACGATGGAGTGAAAAATACGAGTCAGCAATACGATATCTCATAATTATTTACTGCTTTAGAGGCCCGTTTATCGCAAAAACTGATTAGGTCGCTTCGTACATACTTTCCAGGGTCGCCCCAACCTTCGTTCCGGAACAGGGCGCCATTGTTTGCCATCCCCAGGGAACTGTTGGCCCTCCTCGCCTCTTCCTTGTGATAAACACCCCTCGCATGGGAAGCTAATCTCTCCCTTTATTAAAACAACCTCTAGATTGACACCCGTCGCTCCGAATTTCTTGCAGTGGCTCCTGGAGGGCTGTGAAATGCCCCTAGGAAGAGGTGGTCTAAATAGCGCGAGTTGATATGCTGTGTCGAGTTTGTCTTCCTGTTCATACGTACCCTTTCTTGCTCCTCTGATTCCGTCTTCTCCCCTTTCTTTCCGCTCTCCCTTTAGTTTCTTGTTCCTTCCACTCCTCTGTCTCTCCTTTCTTCCCCTTAGTTCCATTCGCTTTCTTTTTTTATCTCCCATTCTTCCCTTTCTGCACCCATCCCATTCAGTCTTTCCCCTCTTTCATCCTTCCCCTGTGCCTTTCCTTTTTCCCTTTCCCCCTGTGCCTCTCCTCTTTCCCTCTTCCCCTGCGCCTTTCCTCTTTCCCTCTTCCCCTGCCCCTCCCCTCTTTTCCTCTTCCCCTGCTCCTCCCTTCTGTCCCAAACCCTGCCATATTGACGGGCTAGTGACGCGACATTTGCTACCCCTGTGCTGGTGACGGCTGGGACAGTGGCTGGTGATGAGCTGGGGTAGGGGAGGTCCGCCACACCAAAGGGACGGAGATCACCCTACACCCTCTACAGTTCACCCTCCGTACCACCTGACACTAAATGAAATCAGATGACGCCACACCCAGCTACACTACACCCACTGACACACTACACCTAACCCCGCAACACCCTATCATACTTCACCTTCCGACTCCTTATCACCTAACGCCAAATGAAATAAGATTACATTTACCCCACTCCTGCTACACCCAAGTTCACTACACCCACCGATACACTACATCCAGTCACACTACACCGTCTCATACGTCACACTCCCACTCTACCACCTGATACAATATGGGAGAGGATTACACTTAGCCTCCATCGGCATATGTAAAGGATAGTTAATATTCATCCTCGCATTTTACAACCAGTCAAGCCTCACCATACTCGTAAGCCATACCAACTTGACAATACCCTTTTTTCTACCAGTGGAACCAGACTACGCCACACAATACCACACTATACCATCCTACACCACACAAGGCTACACTATACCACCCTGCACCACCATGTATAAGCTGGTGCCATGATAGATCACACTGTACCTGGGCATGACACCATACTGCATAATGCTACATAAGAAGACAGCATATGATATACCCAATCACACTATAACATAACACACCACAATATTACCACACCAGATCACACACCGAATCAACACTAAAACACTGCACTACATCACCCTGCACCATAATACTGCACCATAACACACTACAATATATGACACAACACTATCACTCTGTAGCAGAAAAATTTTGTCATTGTGTTAGATGACACGACACCATAATCATTTAGCACTATATCAGACTTCACTGCACCATATGGCACTGTACACGATATCTCATAATACCATACTGCACTGTACCAAATTACACAACACCACAGCTCATTACACCAGCTCATGCGTCACCATACGACACTATACCAATCACATGAAACCACATCACACAGTACCTTATAACACCACAATGACACTACAATAAACACACAGCACTCCCAACACAACTCCACCCCACCCAAACAACCCCACCCCAACCCTGCCCCACACCACCCCGACTTCACATCACCCTACCCAATCCATCCCACCCAGCCAACCCCAAACCATCCCACCCAACCATCCCCAACCCTACCTCACAGCACCCCACCCCACCCCGACTTCACACTACCCTACCCAACCCATCCCATCAAACCAACCCCAACCCATCCAACCCCACCCCACTCCAACCCACTTCACCCCACCCCAACCTAACCCAAACCAACCCAGCCCAACCCCTCTCGTTTCACTTGTCCCTACCAGAAGCGGAAAATAAGTACGCATTATTAGGGTTAACTCCTTTACCATGAGGTCGCCTATTTTTGTTTTTAATCCTGCTATTTACAGACGATTTTCTTCAGTTTACGGGAGATTTTTTTTTACACTTGGGGGGGAGGTAGATTTAGCATTCATAAATAAATAAAATAAATTGCGTTATTGGAATGAAGGGCTTAATATGCTCAAAACTTCGAGACTTACAGGGGGGACTGAACAAAAATGCAGTGCCAAATTTCCCTCCCACTTTTATGGTCGTCCACAGGTGTAATTTTATGTCAGGACCTCAGTGCACGGGCCAATCTCTGGAGGTGTTGCTTATTTTTGTCCCTCTTCCTTCAAACTAAATCATTGGCTACGGATGATGGATGAGTGACTGAGCCTGAAGAATGGTGTCACGCTGGCGAGGTACGAGGGATGGGGACGGGGGCTGTTTATTGCTCCTATGTCTGGCATATACGACACTGGGGAGCGACAGGGGGGCAGGGGGAAAGGCTGTCGCACTTCCTATCACTCATAATCTATAATTCACAGCCGCTGTCGTCAAGGAATTATAGCGTTTCGGGCGTCTATATAACACAGGGAAGGGCTGGCCGACCCCCACGCCCCTCCACACACGCGATATAGCCAACACATCAATACACTCCCGCCCCCTCCACCTCTTTTTCAATCCCATCTAGTGAAGACATCAAGGCTATTACTTCTTCACATCGGGGCAAAAAATCTTTATGTTCTGACGTTTTTCTGACACACACACACACACACACACACACACACACACACACACACACACACACACACACACACACACACACACACACACACCTCTATCTATCTATCTGTATATGTGTGTGTATCCTTCTCTAATAACATCATATTCAATTAAGTTCTGGAGGTAAGTGTGGGTGAAGTGGGAAGCACCTCGTAGTCTAACTGCATGTGGTCAAAGCCTTTAATTTAGAGCCAGTGAGATAATGAAACGACAGTCATACCACCCCGGGGATTTGGTCAGTGGATGGGCTGTGGGCAGGTCATACCACATCCTACCACACCAGACTTTAATACCATACTGTGCCACACTATGCTGTTTCATACCACACCCTGCCACATCACACTGCTTAACATCACATTGTTTAATATCACACTGTTTGCTACCACATCGTATCACGTTACATTGCCTAATACTACACTTGACCACACCACACTAATACCACACCGTACCACGCCACATCACATCACATCACATATTCTCTCTTTATTCGTCTACCATCACACCACACCACAACACTCATCATACTACACGACATGGCATCACATACAGGACTGCTCCACACCATTATATATAATACCACACCTCACTGCTTCTCTATACAGTACATCACACCATTTCATGCCAGAGTAATATATGATCAAGCTACTCTTTTGTACTGCTATCCACTCTAACTTAGCACTACACTGAACAATAATGGCACAAAAGTCAGTTCATACCACACCTCAGACCAACAGTCCCCACCTGACTCCTTCCCTCTTTATTTCACACCATTTCACCCGTGCTTCATTATGCCACTAACACCACCCCACGCCACACTACGCTACGGCACTCCATTCAAGTCCCAAACTACAGAACCTTACATCACACCACATTACATCACACCACGCCACATTACAATACATCTCACTGCTGCATTTCACGCCACAGTGTAGCACACTACTTCACATCACAAAGCCTCACGTCACACTACACCACACAGCTTTTCTCCATGTCACATCACAGCAGACCACTCCACACTACACACCACAACCACACCACACAGCCATACTCCACGCTACACCAAACTGCGAAACCACACACCACACCACACCACACCACACCACAAACTCTCACCCCACACCACAGCACACCACACCACTCAACACTACAATGCCTAACTTCACCTCACTGGAGCAGACGCAGTGAAAGGCCCGTGATTGCTTGTGACCCACGTAGCAGGGGATATTGGATATTGGCTGTTGATGAATACTGATATTATTACCTGATTGGCCCCCGTCCCCGCTAACGCCATCCCGGGGTGATCAGAACCAGCCGGCCATCGGGACTTCAACCTGATGGGCAGACCTGATGGGCCTGACTCGTGTTATTGGATATTAGGGCATTAGCGCCTTCGGGATAATGTATTGTGAAGCTGAGAGAGGGGCAGTGGACGTTGGAGGCGACCGTGTTGATTGGGAATAAGTGTGGTGAATTACGGTGACGGTAATTGGGAATGACTGTGGCTGCTTGTGATTTACGTGTCATTTTAATAGATCGGTAACAGTAGCAGTAATAATAGTAGTAGTAGTAGTAGAAGTAGTGGTGGTAGTAGTAGTGGTAGTGGTAGTAGTATATGCAATATTATCAAGATGAATGGGGTAGTTAGTTAGGAAACTTTGTAAAGATGGTGATTAATGCCAGCCACATTAATAGAAATGTAGTGGTGGTAGTAGTAGTAGTAGTACCTGTAGCAGTAGTAGTAGTAGTAGTAGTAGTAATAGTAGTAGTAGTATCAAGATATAGGAATAGAAATATCGGAAAAAGGCGATACATGAGGTAAAACTAAATGCAATCGGAAGAAGCGATAGTAAAGTTGTAATCGCAATGGGTGTAAAATTGAGCAGAGTGAGATAGGACGAATATAGAAATAGAGTAGAACTGAGAGCAATATCGGCTGTCATTTGAGAGGGTGTAAGTTGACAGGAGCGAGTGGTGTGAGGAAATGTTAGGTTATCAACTGAGCAAGTGGAGATACTAAGCCAACAGTGGCCGTGGTGAGAATAATACTTAGCAAACTGAGGATATCGACGAAGAAACGCGGTGCCCAAAACAGCGGGTGTAATATCGGCTAAGTATTGGCGTTTCTATCGGTAAATTGTATCACTTGGCATTAACAGAGGCTGAAAGAAAGCGAGAAATTGAAGCTAAGCACAGGCATAAAGAAGATGCAGAGGGTGATGAAGACGGTGATAAGAGAAATGGGAAAAAAAAGAAGATAGGAGGTGAAAATGAGGGGTTGAGGAAGCGTGATAAGAGAGGGGCAGATGGGGAAGACGGGCTGTGTCGATGCAATTATAGGATTCTGAGTTAGTGCCCCCTTCTGGCTTGTGATCTTGGTGGTGGTGATGGTGGTGGTGATGGTGGTGATTGGTGTGTGTGGAGTGGGTTGCTGAATGGTGTAGATGGTAGTGATGGTGTGACTGGAGGTGATATAAGGGCCGTAGTGCTAGTGGTGAGTCGTGTGGATAGTGGTTGGTGATGGTAGGGATGATAGTGATTGGTGTGAACAGTGGTAGCTTTGGCAGCGACTGGTATGACGGTAAATGGTAGCATTGGTGTGACTGCAGGTGATTTATGGACTGCAATGGTGGTAGTGAGTGGCATGGATGGTGGTAGATGATGGTGGTGATAGTGGTGACGGTGGTGAATGATGTGGGCAGTGGATGATGATGGTAGTGATTAGTATATATATGGGTAGGTTGTGATGGTAGTGGTGAAGGTGGTGATTGCTGTGGAAAATAATGACAGTGATTAGATTGCATAGAGTGGGGGTGGTGAGTGGTTAGGCTGTGAAGGAAGTGGTGAGTTGATGGATGGTGGATGATGGTGGTAGTGGTGGATGATGATTGTAGTGATGTTAATATAAGTGGTAGGATATGGTGGGGTTGTGGTGGCAGCTGGTATGTATGGTAGACGATGGTAGTGGTGGTATTCTCAGGGGTGTAGGTTGTTCTGGTATGGTATAAATGGTGATATGTGGTGTAATAGTGAGTATGGACAGTATGAAAGCTGGTGTTATGACTGGAGTTGGTACTGGGTGTTGGTAATTGATAAGGCTGGTGTGATTTGTGCATCTGGTATGAGAGATGGTATTCTGTAGGGCAATAGCGGGTGTGGATAGTATGAAAGCTGGTGTTTGTGACTGGTGTTGGTGTTGGGTGGTTCGTGGTATACCTGGTGTGAATACTGATGAATGGTATAGCTGATGAAGGAAGTGTGAATATGACTATTTGTTAGAATGGTAGTAAATGATGATAGTGGGAGTGAATGGTAGTTAATGATGGTGGCGAGAATGAATGGTAGTAATGTCGCTGGAGGAACTGTGTGAATTAGCAATGGTGTCTTGTTGGAATGGTAGTTAATGGTTGAGAATGAATGGTAGCTAAGAGTAATGGTAGTGGAGAGGTGGAGAGTAGCAGTAGCAAGAGGGAGGACAAACACTCAGTCGGTAATCATGACAATTAAGAGACATTTGCAGTGGTGATAAAGACTTAATGTTGGTGATGAGTCTGAGGTGAGGTCATAATTCCCAGCGATAAGCAAATGAGGGATACGCCACTCATATATAATAGGCGAGATACATACCACTCCGAAGCGAGAGAGATACGCCACACCGGACCGATTAGGAAGACGTACAAGTGATCGCTACTGTGGTGAAACTCCTCCAGGCATCTGTTTGCTCTGTTTGATTGCGGTGTTTGTGGTGATGGGATGATGTGTGATGACAGTCGTGATGATGGTGGTGGTGGTGAGGGGGGAAGGGACCAAGGTATTGCTTGTGGCCAGGTAACTACAAGGGAAGCGTAACAACAACAGCCGTGATGATGGCGGTACTTGTGCATCAATTTGGGGTTCCAGCGGTCGGTTTGGGTTGGTTTCTACTTGTTCGTTTAGTCGAGTGCTCCTTCACGTAACCGCAAAGAAAGCGAGTCGCCCTCCACCTCCAGTCTTTTGTCTTAAGTAGCACAGAAGGAAAAGCAAACACTGAAATACCTACTGCTACTTGCGAGGCCGTTTGTTACAGAAGAGGCTATGATTAAGGAACTGAGTGTGTTTTTATTACTCCCCTGTCTGTTCCTTTATTGTCTTCCTGTCGCTTTTTTTCCAAGTTTTCTTATCATAGTTTTTTCCGTCTGTCATTTCCTTGGTTGTCCATTTCCTTGTCTCTGTCTCATCATTCTTTTTCACTGTATTTCTATATTATTTCGTCTCGCTCCGCTTTATTCTCCCTGCATCCTTCCTGTCTCTCCTTCTCTCTTTCTTCCTTCCCCCCGCCCCTCTCTCATGTTCTTCCCCATTGCATCATTCACTCATTCACACTCCACCCCTTCCTCTCTTCCTCTCTCCTTTCGTACCCCTTCCTCCCTCTTTCCATTCTCCCCTCCCTCCTTCTCCCCCTCCCTCCCTCCTTCCCCCCAACCTCCCCACTAGCAAGACACTCTATTAGCTCTTAATTTATGGCGTGTGCAAGTCACTGCCATCCTGCAATAAGGCCACACACCCATAAAACCACCCATAGCGCAATTTTCTTCTGCTCTCACCACACATCCCAAGTACTTTTTCTTTGCCCGTTTTTTTTGCTCTTTTACTGGCTATTATTTGGGGTTGGGATCCTGCTTCTTTCAGTTTTATTTAATCTTTATTTTTTGTTCTGTATTTTTATTTACTGTGTGTTTTGAGTGTTTTTATTTTTATATTTGCTGTTTTTTTTTTCGTTTTTATTTCCTGTTTTTTCGTGTCTATTGTTTTTTTATTTTCATTTTTATCTACTGTTTATTTTATCGCTTCTTTTTTTACTGTTTTTTTATTTTTATTTTCTCATGTTTGCTGTTTTTCATTTTTTAATCTTTATTCGACTGTTATTCTTATTGGTGCGTTTGCGGTGTTCTCTGCCAATAAAGGTGAGGCAAATGACAGCGATGATGCCATGTAATAAAATGCATCTTAGTACACCATCATTATAATCCCAGACTATTATTCAAAGTTGTACAGTCAAAGCACAAAGTCAGGCTCCAGAAAACCCGAGCTACAGGAAACACTGTCCTTCCTCCCCTCCATACTCACATACTTCGTTTGACTGGAAGCTCCCTGACACCTTTTCCTAAGCGGTTTGTTTTGTTCATTACACCATACTGTCCTCATCTGTGAATATCCTTCCCATGCCTCCTCACGCTGCAAAAATTACGTACAAAAGGATATTAACCTTCCATGCACAAAAATAAATCGGTAAGGAAAAGGTGTTAGGGAGCTTCCGGAAGATCTGGGCTTTCAGTAACATTGGATGTGATGCTACTGGTCCAGGGGTGGGTAGTAACTTTGAATTTTGAGTGTATAGTAAGAGAGAGAGAGAGAGAGAGAGCGAGAGAGAGAAAGGATATTTTTCCACTCAGTAGTCCTAGGAAATTAACAAAATATAAGATATCAAAGGTATTATGAGCATCGGTAGCTTTCATGGATTCTCTCTCTCTCTCTCTCTCTCTCTCTCTCTCTCTCTCTCTTATGGGGTTGGGATGTCTATACTGAGGCTTCTTAGTCTCGGGAAATGAATCAGATAAAGACAAACAGCCAAAGGGAAAATAATCTCTCGTTTTTCTTCATCCAGGAAGGTAAAGAGTCAAGGGATAGCTGTCTTTTTTTCTTTATCCAGGAAGCTATAGAGTGAAGGGATATCTCTCCTATTTCTTTATCCAGGAGGCTGTGGGTCTGCCTCTAACACAAACGAAGGGCTAAAATGTCACCCTATCACTCTTCCTTATTTTCTTCCCTTTAAGACACGGAAGGGAATAATGGCTAGAATTATCTTCGTTTTCCTTTATATCTGGACAAGTTTTTTTTTATTATTTTTGACATGGTTACGATAATTTTTCTTTCTCCTTTTTCTCTGGACATGTTTATATAATTGTAGGATAATTTTCTGTATCTTTAGACGATGTTTTTATTGTTATGATTATCTGTTTGTTGTTAATGATGATCTTGTTGACTTCAGTTATTACAGATTTCTATTAATATTGCCTTCCTTAATGGCTCCTTCCTAATTAATATCATTCTTTATCATAATCATCATCATTAGCGGTTCCATAATATTTACAATTTGACATCTCAGTTAATTTTTCTTGACTGTTACTACTTCCCTTATAATGCACTCCTGAGTCTATACATCACCCCCCACCCCCCTCCTTCCCCCAAAATGAGCTGTGGTATGTAGTGTGGTGCATGTGTGGTGGTTGTGGTGGAGCCCCGTATTCTTAGTCATAGGGACAGCGTTACGTTTTTTCTTGAGCGATTTAGTTCTATTACACATTAACATCCTCTTGTATTGTAATATCTTTTGTAATGTAGAAGTACTTTGGATCAGTAACTTACAGGAGGGTGGTAAGGTGAAAGGGAGAGAATAAATCAGACAGGAAAAGGTGTTACGAACGCTGCTAAGAAAATGAGAATGCTAGCCAGTGTTACCGTGACGAGTGGCAATAAAACACGTCCGCACCTGGGACTTTTTTCTGTGTGTGTGTGTGTGTGTGTGTGTGTGTGTGTGTGTGTGTGTGTGTGTGTGTTTTGTCTGTCCTTCCTTTTCTTTCATCTCTCTCTCTGTCTCTCTCGTAGCTAGTTTTGATTTTTACGTCTTTCTCTTTATTCTTCCTTGTCCTTTATCTGCCTTTTACTTTCGCTTCTCTCATTCCCGTCTCCCTTTCTCTCCATTTCCCCTTTCCTTTACATTTCTCATCCTTCTCCTTTTAGTCTCTCTCTCTCTCTCTCTCTCTCTCTCTCTCTCTCTCTCTCTCTCTCCATACCTCTTTCACCTCTCAAATCTCCTCCACATTTCATCTTAACTCTTGCTTACTCAGATCTTCCTCCCACTCAATCGTTATTTCTCACTCCAGTCTCCTCCCCACTCCATCCACTCTCTCACTCACTCACTCACTCTCTCTCTCTCTCTCTCTTACTCAGCTCCTCCCCTATTCTACATTGCTTTTCACTAAAACCTTCTTCCCACTCAAGCCTTTCCCTTTCTCACTCACCTCCTCTCCCCTCAATCCACCCCGTCACCCCCACTCCAGCTCCCATCCTCCCCACTCCACCCCGTCACTAGCACTCCGGCTCCCATCTCCCCACTCCACCCCGTCACCCCAGCTCCAGCCTCCATCCTCCCCACTCCACCCCGTCACCCCCACTCCAGCCCCCATCCTCCCCACTCCAGGTGTTTCTCATTACGGGGTGCGAGTGACAGTGATCCCCCCTTTGGGCAGGCAAATGTTTTCACGCCCTTGTGCTTCAGCCGGGGTGGTCTCCCTTCTGGCGTGGAGTGGGAGGGTGGAGAGGGAGTGGTGTGGTGGAGTGAGGGAGGTGGGATGTGGAGAGGGAGAGCTGAAGTGGAAGAGTGGAAGAGTGAGGGAGAAGCTTGTTGACTGGGAAAACTGAAGTGGAAGTGTGAGGGAGAAAGGATGTGGGTAGATGTGGATGAGTGAAGGAGAGAGATGTGGAAAGAGAAGGCTGAAGAGGAGGAGCTGAAGGAGAGAGAACATGGATAGGGAGAGTTGAAGTGGAGAAGTAAAGGAGAGGGGATGTGAAGAGGGAAAGCTGAAGTGGAGGAATGGAGAAATGGGTTGGATGAAGTGGAAAAAGAGAAAGGGTGGAGTGGGAACAGGAGGACAGCATGAGAGGGTGGGGGAGAGGGATGGGCAGGGTGGAATAGGATGACACAGGGTGGGATAAGGTTAGGGACGGTAGCAGATAGTGGAGTGAGGGTGGGGAAAGGTGAAGTGAGAGGGATGCAGGTAAAGATCAGGTAGAGTGAGAGAGGGTGGAAGGGGAAGGGGCAGAGTGAGGGTGCATGGGACATGATGAAGGGAGGGGGATGCAGGGTAGAGAGAGAGGGAGACTGGGAGGTAGAGAGGGCGGGACAGGAGAGAGCAGGGTGGGGCGGTGTAGGACAGACCGTAGTGTGGGTGGAGGGAGGGAAGGTGGGGGAGGGAGGGGCTGGGGGTCTCACGAGTTTTTCCTCTGTAATCAGTAGATCATCCACTCCCGTTCCGTGACTGTGCTGCCCATTATTGCCTGAGTTATGACGGAAATAAAGCCGGTTTTAATAAGACCCTAATAGCAGGGGTAATAACATGCTGTATTGCGGGCATCCGGACACACTGGCAAGGCGAAGGGTGTGAAGGAAGGGCCTGGTAAGTGCTTGTAATTGTCCCTCTCTCTCACTCCGACCTCACCACTGCCCTCCCTTACTCTCCCTGACTCCGATTCTCTCCCTGTCTTTGCCACGCTCAATCGCCCTGACCCCATAACTTCCTCCCCCACCCCTATCCCACCCCCTGTCCCTTGCACTTTTACTTCCCTGACTCCGTTGCTATCTTACCATACTCTCTCTCTCTCTCTCTCTCATTCTTTAGCCCTCCCAATTCCTCCTAACTCCAGTGCCTCTCCCTCATCTACGTCTATACACTCCTGCTTCCACAACTAGCTTTCCTTACTCTCCCTGATTCTCCCTTGCTTCCCTGCTGTCCTCCCATAGATTTCCTAATTTCTGGACCTTTACCCTCCTTGATTCAAGCATTATTTAACTTTTCTTTTTCCCCTTTTTACACAGAATCTCCCATTGCTCATGACTGAAGGTAAAAGTGTAAATAAACGATCTTTTACACAGCTTAAGAAAGTTTATTGATCTCCATACTCCAGTAAACTTATGCTCACTGACTTCAATGCCTTGCCTGCTTTAGCCCCTTCACTACGAAAACATCTTTATTTTATTCTTGCTTCTTTTAGACTTCGTATAGGAGAGACCTGTTGATAAGGAGGAGTTAGATATAGCCTTCATGAACTCCTCTGATAATACAGGCTTTTTCTAAGTTGGATTAAACCACTTGGAAGTAACAGAAGTAAATAATAAAATACCTCCTGAGTCAAGGGTTTAATGGCGTTGATTAGCTTCTTTAATTTCCCTTACCTGTTTTCCGCTTGTCTTCCTCTCCATGCACCATAATTCCCTTCCTCCAACACTCATTTACTTCCTCCTGTCATAGTCTTCCTCAACACGACACCCTCCCTCCATTCTTTTTCTTCCTCAATACCTCATATGTCATTCGTTTCTGCTTCCTCTCTTTTATTTCATTTACACGCTTCTTTTGTCTGCGCCAAAATCTACTTCCTCTCCTCTCAGATTCTTCTCTCCCCTCCCACCTTCCCATGCAATCCTTGCTCTCTCCTTCTTTTCAGTCCTACCTCGCTGTCGAAACACTTTTACACTTCCCCACACCTTTAGTTCCCCCCACTCCTCTCTCTCTCTCTCTCTCTCTCTCTCTCTCTCTCTCTCTCTCTCTCTCTCTCTCTCTCTCTCTCTCTCTCTCTCTCTCTCTCTTTCCTTGGATCCACATTCCTTTCGCTTTCGCCATCGGTCCCTGTTCTACTTTTTTCTCCTCCAATCTTCCAATCTTTCTTCTCTTCCTCAATCATCCTTCGAATCAACCTCCTTTTCACATGATTCTTCCTCGACTTCTTTCCTTTTCTACTTTCACCCCACCTTCTCTTTTTCCCATTCTCTCACTTTCTCTCCCTATCTTGCTTTCCCACCCTCTCCTCAGTTATTTCCCATTTACCATCTCCACTTCTCATGACTCTCCCTTCCTTCCCAACCCTCCTCTCTCTCTCTCTGTTTCAATATCCCTCCCTCTCCTCTTCCTCTCTCCCTCAAGGCTCTTCTGACAGCTCCTGAACGTCAAAATTGCCCTAACAGTGAAAAAGGCGATGAACACTGTCAGTCACTGGTGGACAGGCGGTGGAGGGTGGAGATGGGTAATGGACCACTTGATTCCACATTAATATCAACAAACAGGATGCAACCTCTTTGTTTTCGTCCGTAATCGCCCTAATGAAATAAAATTATGATAACGCCACACACACACACACACACACACACACACACACACACACACACACACACACACACACACACACACACACGGGTAAAACAATTATCTGGCATACATCGTACCTCTAGTGGTTTTTATGTATCTCTCTCTCTCTCTCTCTCTCTCTCTCTCTCTCTCTCTTTCTCTCTCCATCAATTTCCCACCCTGATATCAAGCATTTAGATTCCAGTGATCACGCCTCAACACCGCTTCGTCTTGTCGTCGCCCAAGGAGGTGTTTTGTCTCCATGCCAGTCTTTGGTTTTGGTGTCTTATTCTGTATTCTTTGTCTTTTTTTTTTTTTTTTTTTTTTTGCTAGTAACTGCTGATATTAGGTTGATCAGTCTTTTGTGTGTGTGTGTGTGTGTGTGTGTGTGTGTGTGTGTGTGTGTGTGTGTGTGTGTGTGTGTTTGTGTGTGTGTGTGTGCGTGCTAATTATTGTTATTTGGCTGATCAGTCTGTTGTTTTTCTTGCTTTTGTTCCCGTGTTTATTATTATTATTATTATTATTATTATTATTATTATTATTATAATTGTTATTATTATTATTTTTGCTAGTAATGGGTCTTATTATGCTTCCCACTTTTTTTTTTTTTGTGAGTTTTAATATTGTTTTCTGATGGTGATTGTTGATTTATTTCTATCGCTCTATTGTTTAATTGATATTCTGTAGCTTTTGTTCAGTGTAATTTTTCCTTGTTCCAATACTTCTTTGTTCCTTTAACGTATAGTCTTTTTGTTATATATGTAGTCTATTTTTGTTTTTTCAAGGTCCTGTTTTTCCTTCCTTTTTCTTGCTCTGTTTTTGCTGGTGTGTTTTCTCTTGTTGATAATAGGTCTTGTGGTTTTGCTGGTTCCTTTGTAATTGGTCTCTTGTTGCTTTTAGTTTCGTTAATAACTCTTTGTCGTTAGTTTCGTTGATAATCGCTCTTTTGGTATAGTTTCTTCGATAACCGCTCTTTTAGTTTCGTTGATAATCGCTCTTTTGTTCTCGTTAGTTTCGTTGATAATCGCTCTTTTGTTGTTGTTAGCATCATTGATAATCACTCTTTGTCATTAATTTCGTTGATATATAATCGCTCTTTTGTTATCGTTAGTTTCGTTGATAATCGCTCTGTCATTAGTTTGTTTTATAATCACTCTTGGATTGTCATTAGTTTTGTTGTTAATAGCGCGTTCACTGCAGCTACAGTTCTTGTCACGGCCATCCACGCAACGAACCAGCGCCTTAAGTACCTCACCGCGGAATACTCACTCGCGATATTACCTCCTCATTGTCTCCATCATCGACCGCGCATACCGTGATGAACTGCGCGTCTTTGAGCTCTCCCCGACGAGCAATAAATCGCCATTAGGTTCCCCTGAGGCGCTTAAAACTTAAATAACCTTCATTCACAAAACATTAACTGATCAAAGGCTAAGGGCAACACTTATGAAATTATATAGATTCCTAAGTTACCCCTGTGATAAGGGCTTTATCATATATATATATATATATATATATATATATATATATATATATATATATATATATATATATATATATATATATATATATATATATATATCAAGCCATGAAGTCCTCGCCAAAAATGTGGGAATTAAATTCGCTATTACTATGAATTTAAAATAATTTTGATAAGGGATAATCGATATGCTACTACTACTGCTATAGATACTGCCACTACTACTACTACTACTACTAATACTATTAATACCTTATCTACTACTACTACTCCTACTACTACCCACTACAACTAATAATGAAAGAAAAGCATTAGGGAGTCAATGCTAATTGCAGCCATTTTGGTGACCTTGACCTTAACCCCGAGTGCCCATTTTCGAACTCGTCCAAGCTTTTGGCCATATCTTGATACCCTAAAGGTTTCATGTTGATAGCTCAAGTTGATCTTGAGATACAGTGGTAACACACACACACACACACACACACACACACACACACACACACACACACACAGACGCGGGCAAAAACATGATCGTTCTGCCTATGTAAAGGAGGGCGATAATAATAAAGACGCCACTATGCTGATGTAATTAGAACTTAAATATTTCAGTGGACAAAGTGCACTGACCACAATACTTCGTTTCAGACAGTAATTAGCTCATTTTCAACATATTCTTTCGATCGATTGTAAATGACTATATATTAGGAGGGTGACGCATACGGCATCAAAATGACTATGCAAGACAGACGACCAGGAAGAAAGAAAACAGTGTGTGAATACGGGTGTGAGAGGGTTAGTTACGAGGTGCTGTGGTGAGAGAGAGAGAGAGAGAGAGAGAGAGAGAGAGAGAGAGAACTGTCACTACAAAGCTAAATTTCAAAGCCTGCAAGTAAATCGGGATCAGACGCGGAGACGTGATGTGAGGCGCGTGACAACTATGAGAGAAAAAGAGAGCTAACTGGCTAATCCCCCCCCCCTCTCTCTCTCTCTCTCTCTCTCTCTCTCACGACTATAAGAGACAAGAGAGCTGTCTGAACTCTCCCTCATTCTCTCCCGTAAACTTTTTAGCTTTCTCTCTCTCACACATTTTCTCCTCTCATGTTTAAAATTCATTCCCTTCCTCCTTTTCTCTGTCAGCATCTTTTTTTTTTTTTTTCACCCTATTCTTTTGTTTTGATTTTCTTTGCTTTTAGATTTTTTTTCATTTTCTTCCGTTTTATCTTTTTCCACATCTTTTTACTTTGCCCACAACTTTTGCTTCTTTTGTTTTCATTTCCTCTCGTTCCTCTGACTCTTTCCTGATTTCCCTTCTTTATAATTTTCTGTTTACCTGTTCCTAACCCAGTCCTCCTTTATTGATTTCCTCGTTTATTCCTTTATTAGTCTGTCGCTCTTATTTATTCTTTTTCTTTTGATTAGCTATTATCTTTATTGCCAACTTCATTATCTCCAGGCATCTCCACCAACACCTTTCTGACTTTCCCCTTTTAGTCTATTTTTCACTCCCCATATCTTTCCTGATCTGCATACTTTGCCATTACCTTCCATATTTCACTATCCTTCCTCTCCACGACCATTCCAATTCTCTGTACAGATTTTTCATCCCTACATGTCTCTTCCGTTCCATTAACATCCATCCATCTCCTCAACTTCTCTCTTATTTTTCATTTCTCTGTGTTTCTTCTTTTCTCACCATTCTTCCACACTTTCCCTCTTTCACTTTTCCCTCCCTCCTTCATCCACTCTTATTCCACCTATTCAGCTGTTCCATCCTTCAGCAATCTTCCATTTCTCCTCCTCTCCTCCTCCTCACCTTCTTTCTCTCCATCCTTCCCTTCACCTATCCAGTATTTGCATAAAGGTAGTTTTCCTTTTTTCAGCTCTCTTCTTCGTCTTTGGATTATTTTTTCCTCCTTACTTCCCACCTTTCTTCTTCGCTTCTTTCCATCCTTCCCCACATTCCTATCCATATTCCTTTTCCTCTTCCCCACCATCCTTCCCTTCCCCATCCTTGCATCCCTGTCCCTACTCTTCATCTGCATTTTCCATCCCCTATCCCTTTTATCCATCCTCTCCTTTCCTTCCATCGTTCCCTGATTTGCCTATTCCATCTTTCGCCTCCTGGTACTCCCATCCCATCTTATAAATTTCATCCTTTCCCTTCATCCCTTCACAGTTCACCTACTCCACATCCCTATTTCCCTATGTATTCATCCTTCCCCATGCTGTTTATTCCAACATTCTCTTTAACATACCTCTACGCTCTCTCTCTCTCTCTCTCTCTCCTTCACATCACCCATCCTTAGCTAAAACTCGGCCATGCCCCAGTCAACCTTCCCCCACTTAAACCCAAAAAAGGAACCAAAGCAAAAAAAAAAAAAAAAAAAGAGAGAGAGAGAGAGAGAGAAAAGCGTAAACCCAAAAATAAAAATCCCAAAAGACCAGACCACCTACCGAGCGATCCCTCCAATCTATCTAGAGAGTTGAAGATTCGTGCAATTGCAATCGGGGTGCAATGTGTATGATTAGGCGCCCAGAATGTGTTGAGGATTGCACGAGTGTAGAATGTTGATGGGGCTTTATTACAGAGCTGGCTAGGGAGAAGGAGGCCGCGGATGGGGATTTATGATTCTTGCCCACCTTAGATCATGGAACCGCGACGGGGCAAGATTCTCTCTCTCTCTCTCTCCAGGTAGATTCGGGAGGGATGGAGAGAGAGGATATATAGGGTCTCTCTCTCTTTCTCTTCTCTGTAGATTCGGGAGGGATGGAGGGAGAGGATGGATAGGGAAGAGAAGGAGAGGGAAGCAGGATTTCTTTTTACAGGTAGATTCGGGAGAGATGGAGGGAGAGGATGGGTAGGGAAGAGAAGGAGAGAGGGATGCGGGAAGTGGGATAACTGAGGGATATTGAAGTGGAAGGATAGATGGATTTTGAAGGTGTGATAGATAAGTTTCGTAGGTTGCAGGAATAGGATAGATATTTATTTTTTTCTTTTTAGTTAGTTACCGATGACTGTTGACCACACGCAGGTCAAGATGGCAGATAACCACTGTGGATTTAAGATGTGAGAAGGGACGGCCTTGGTGCCTCCTCCCTTTCCTGAAGAGAGAGAGAGAGAGAGAGAGAGAGAGAGAGAGAGAGAGAGAGAGAGAGAGACTTTAACTATATGACTGCGAAACACCTACTCTATACTTGATTTCAGCATAAGACGATTTTACTAAGCTGAAGAGACACCCAGGACACACACACACACACACACACACACACACACACACACACACACACACACACACACACACACACACACACACACACACACACACACACACACACACACACACACACACACACACACACACACACACACACACACACACACACACACACACACACACACACACACACACACACACACCAATCGCTTTCCTGAGAATTAAGAACATCCTCTTTTTCCCACAGCCAACGAAGAGCTATTTTATTCAGCTTATGGAAACTCGCCCCAGCTAAGGAATTAAGAGAGGAGGAGGGGAAAGAAACACGGATAAACAATAGAGGCAGAGAAATAGGGAAAGGGACTTGGTATTAGGTGTACAGATTAGGCAGGACTGTGGAAAGTCGAGATGATATGCATGCGTACCTCTCACTTGCATACGGGGAGAGATACAGGGAGGTAGGGAGACAAAAGGGAGACGTTAGGGAGCGACAGGGAAGCGAGAGGGAGGTGGAGGAGGGAGGGAGAGACATAGAGGGTGAATGGGACATGAGAGAGAAAGAGATGAAAAGAGGAGGGAGACGGAGAAGTGAGAGGGAGATGAGAAAGCTTGAGGAAGATGACTAAGTGAGAGGGATATGAATGAGACAGGGGGAACCGAGAAAGAGAGACGAAGAACGATAGCGAGAAATGAGGGAAATGGGAAAGCAGGAACGAGATGAGGATGCACGAGGGAGATGAAGGGAGACAAAGAAACAAGAGGGAGAAGGGAAATCAAGAGGAAGATGGGGAAGCAAGGGAGCTGTGGGGAAACGAGAGGAAGGTGGGGAAGGTGGGGAAGCAAGAGACAGGTGCATGAGTGAGAGGAAGACGAAAGAGCGAGAAGGGGACGAGGAAGTAAGAGTGAGACGAGGATCCAGGAACAAGCGTTTCGAGAAGACGTGACGGGTAGAACTGATGGCGATTATGACACTCAGAGGCGTTTGTTATTTGCGTTCAGAGAATCAAACAAGAGGTGTGTGCGTGTGGAGCGAAGGGAGCAAAAAGCCAGATTGCGGTCAGTTTGGCGGCCACGGTAGAGATATTAGGAGGTTTTGTTGGTAGCGGTCAAGGCGTTCGTGTAGTGTAAGAAGTTGGGCAGGTAGTGGTGGAGAGGGAGGGGGACGTGGTGGCGACGACTAAAGATTTAGGGAGATGGGTGGTGAGAGGAGGATGCTGAATGTGGATGCTGAGAGAATAGAGAGGGACCTTTTTTCCAGCCAGACAGACAGAGAGACAGGTAGGTAGATAAACAGATAGTCAGACAGATAGACAGGTAAGTAGATAAATAGTCAGACAGATAGACAAATATGAACTAAGAGATAGATGAGACAGACAGGTATATAAATAGAGAGTGGTACAATGAGTTTAAATAAGAAGGCGATAAAGATACAGAACAAGATAATAAGTATTTAGACAAAGAGATAAATGACAAGGAAGGAGGAGATACGTAAGATGTAAGAGAGAGGAGATAACAGGACACCACGACGGATGTAAGAATAAGACAGTAAAGAAGCAAAGGAAGAACCAGAAATAGATACAGGATTTAAAAAAATAAATTAAATCGAAGAATGAAGGTAGTTAAAAAAAACGACTAAGAGAATAAAGAAGAGATGGAAAAAATGTCTAAGGAAGCGAACGAGGAAAACAGGACACTACACAAAGCCTTAGTTAATGACACCTTAACATGAAGAAGTAACAACGTACACCCCATTGTCCCTGGAAGCCAAAAATGTGTCTGTAAATCAATGAAAGGGGGAAAACTAAAGGCCATAAATGAGAACTGGGAATGAACGGCGACTGAGGAAGAAAGGGGAAAGAACAAAAGCCAGGAAGACGGTAGAGAGAGAGAGAGAGAGAGAGAGAGAGAGAGAATGTTAACAAGCTTGACTGAAAACAAAACGGAATATACGAGATTTTGACCGTGATTGCCTGGTTCCCTTGCATGGTTCTTCACATCGTGGTAACAGCCGAATTAGCTACCATGTTTGAGAGTAATCATGGTAATTTTGGTTCCTCCCCCCCGCCACTCCATAGAGACACCCCTACAGCCTAAATTGTGTGACGTTGGTATGTGGAGAGCAAACAGTAACGATATGTCTTTAGGAAGTGGTTGTGGGAATGGAGTGAGTTTGTGCATGGGATCTCCGCCCCCTCTCCTCTCTCTCTCTCTCTCTCTCTCTCTCTCTCTCGTCGTCATAGCAGAGCCCACCATCACCATCCCAGCCATAACCATACCGTCAACACCACCACCACAACAACTACCACAACTCCTACCTCCATCACCACTACACTTACCACAACTGTCACCACCACCATCGCTGCAACTACCACAACTACCATCACAACAACAGCCACCATAAACTCCATCACCAGTACAACTTCCACCACCACCACCACCACCAGCACCGCCACAGTCACCACAGCAGCTACAACCCCCATCATCTCAGCAACAACTACGACCATCACAACAGCAACCACCACCTCCACCACCACCACTCCCGCCGCCACCATGCCACTGCCGCCGCCGCCGCCGCTACGCCCCGGTGCTGCCCGCTGGTGGCCCAAGAACGCGACTCGACCGGTAACGATTTTAGGCGCGAAGCTGAGCAGAGGCGACGGTAGCAGCCACACACACACCACCAGCTCCGGGCTTGTAAACTCTTTATTTACTGTCTTCCAAACTAGTCTTTCCTCCCGCGGTGTGCCTAACAGACAGATAATCTACGCGGGAACGGGCAACGGGAAAGGATGGGCGAGGAACGGAAAGAGAGGGAAGGATTGGGAGAGAGGGACGAGGAACGGGAAGAATGGAGAGACGAAGAGTGAGAGGGAGATGAGAACTAGGAGAGAGGGAAGAGAAACGAGAGGGATGAGGAACGAGAGAGATGGATAAAGAACGGGTAGGGAGGGGCAAGGAACGGGAGAGGAATGAGGAACGGGGGAGATGGACGAGGAACGGGAGGGAGCGACGAAGAACGGGATGGAGGAATGGAGGAATTAGGAACAGATAGGAAGGGGGATGAGGAGCGGAAAGTTAGAGATGAGAAACGGGTGATAAGAGCAGAGTACAGAAGATTCCATGAAAGAAAAGGGATTCTCTCTCTCTCTCTCTCTCTCTCTCTCTCTCTCTCTCTCTCTAGTCTATCTATCTTAATAAGCATTTAATTCCTAGGTACAGTTCTGGTTTATTGCATACGTAACCCCACTCAGGGAGAAGTAACTGGTCACTCGCTTTAAATGTTGGTCAGAGTAGGCTAGTTCTTGTCCCCTACGTTCCTAATGGGACAATAAAAAAATTAGGTGATGTATTATAGAGTACTTTGAGGTTAAGGGAAATTTATGCATCGTTTTCAGTGTGTAAGATAAGAGACAGACTTTATATTCTAAAGGTGATAATATTAAACTTCTATTTTTGACTTGTGGTAAAGGTAAAAAATATTAACTTTTGGGAATCCTCACACACTTCATCCTCACACACTTCCTCTCCATCTTATCTATTCATCCTCACACACTTCTTCCTCATCCTCACACACGTCATCCTCACACACTTCCTCTCCATCTTATCTATTCATCCTCACACACTTCTTCCTCATCCTCACACACGTCATCCTCACACACTTCATCCTCACACACTTCTTCCTCATCCTCACACACTTCATCCTCACACACGTCACCCTCACACACGTCACCCTCACACACTCCATCCTCACACACTTCCTCTCCATCCTGTCTATTCATCTCACTGTCAGTCCATCACCTGTCTAATATATATCCTGTCATTAACCAAAACTGAGTTTAAGGAAGAAAAGGAAAAAGAAAAAAACCCCGCTACTATGATCATATTTAAAACCGAGGCTTCTATGACTCACTTTGGTGGGATATAATGCTAGAGTTGTCCCTACAATGAGAGGGTTAAGGGTGCCAGTATTAGCACGCAGGCTCCCGTGATTCATTTCAAGGTGAAGTAAATCGTTTGACGTCTGGTGAAATAAGTGAGAGAGAGAGAGAGAGAGAGAGAGAAAGGAAATTTACTAATGGAAATATAACAAAAATGATATTCACCCCTCTAGACCAAGGACTTACACCCTCCCCACTCTGCCTCGTGCCTCAGCCTCTTCATTTCACCGATATTTATTTTCCTCGGCGTAAATCGGGCCGGGACGGAAGGGTTAAGGGAGTGTCTTGCGGTATCGTAATGGCGGGGAGGCTTTGCGGATCGGCTCCCCAGACTGCCTTGTTTACGAAGTCGCCAAAATTGTTGCGTGAAGCAGGGGATTGCGGGGGTCTCAGGGGGGAGGCTGGGGGCTTAAGGCGTCGCTCTTCCCTGCCCTCACACGGGGGGAGATAGGGGGGAGGGAGAGGGGGTGAAAGGAAAGGTGGTGGAGAGAAGGGAGAGAGGGGGTAGTGAAAAGGAAAGGTGGTGGGGAGAAGATTGAGGCGGTAGTGAAAAGGAAAGGCGGTGGGGAGAAGAGAGAGGGCGTAATGAAAAGGAAAGGTGGTGGGGAAGAGAGAGTGATTGGGTGGTGAAAAGGAAAGGTGGTGGGGAGAAGAGAGAGGGGGTAGTGAAAAGGAAAGGTGGTGGGGAGAAGAGAAAAGGGGAGATGGGTTGGGGAAAAAGAGTGGGGTCATGAAAAGGAGATGATGAGAGGGGAAGAGATAGGGGTACTGAGAAGGAAAGGCGATGGGTGAGATAGGGAGAGAGAGGGGTAGTGTTAAGGAAAGGCGATGGAAATGAATGAAAAATGATGGAAAGAAGAGTGAAAGGAAGGAAGAAAGAAAAATGGTTAGTGGAAATGAACGGCGATGGAAAGGAATGAAAAGGTGATGCAAGCGACGGGGGAGAATGGAAGAGAGAAAGGTAGAAAATGAAGAGAGGGGGTGATAGAAAGGAAGGGTGGTATGGAAATGAGTGGGGGAGAGAGGGTGATGGGATGGAGAGGGATGGCGAAAGACATGAAAGGGGGACCAAGGAAAGAGAGCTTAGAAGAACAAGAGGGAAGAGGATAACGATGGGAAGGAGGGATGGGGGAGGGAACGGCGGGGCATCGTCGGGGAGTGAAAGGTGGATTTGGGGAGGAGGAGAGGAAGGTAAGTGGTTTGGTAAAGGTGTGTGTGTGTGCGTGTATGTGTGCATGTGCGTGTGTGTGTATGTATATGTGTGTGTATGTCCATGTGTGTATGAATGTGTATGTATGTGTGTTCCATTCCACCTACCTGGACTGTGTTTGTGTGTGTATATGTATGTGTATGTGCATGTATGTGTATGTATGTATGAGTATGTACCCCGGTCCACCTCACCTTAGAACTACCGTAAAATTGCAATGATCGCTCCAATAATTGCCGCACCGTTGATATTGAATAAAATTGCTAGCCCCACCATGATCTGTGGCCCATACCCGGAGGCGGCCATGGTGGGTGCGTTGAAGGAGACCCCGGAACGCACCCACTCCCACAAGACCACGTATGGGTGTGTGGGGAGGAGGTTGTGTGTGTGTGTGGGGTTTGTGTGTGTGGGGGGGTTTGTATGTGTGTGTGTGTGTGTGTGTGTGTGTGTGTGTGTGTGTGTGTGTGTGTGTGTGTGTTTGTGTGTGTGTGAAGGATTTTTATTTACTTTGTGGTCCTAAGAAATAAAAAAAAATATGACACTGAAGATAATTATTTTGAGCATCGGCAGCTTTCATGGATTCTCTCTCTCTCTCTCTCTCTCTCTCTCTCTCTCTCTCAGGTAAAGGGAACGCTGGGAAGATCGTGACAGTAAAGAAAGCTGAATACACGAGAAAGTTGGCTTGATGCTGAAAGAGAGAGAGAGAGAGAGAGAGAGAGAGAGAGAGAGAGAGAGACGCTTATGAGGGCTAAGAGGTAGGCGTGTTTGTGTGTGAAAAAGGGGGGTCAAAAAGGGGAGGAAGGAGGGGGATGGGGGATGGAGGGAAGGGGTAAGGGGAAGGACAGGGGGGTAGAAGGGCGGAAGGGCGGAATGAGAAGGGGCAATATACCACTTAGTCGATTAAGGCGTACTTCCGATAGGGGCAAGTATGATAATCGACCGTAACAACGAACCCCCCTACCTATATAACCCCAAACCCCCTTCTATACGTCACCCAAAGGCCTTCCAAGAGCATCGTGAGCCAAAGTCGAGGGAGAATTATTTTAAAAAAGGATCTGAGCCAAATATGAGCCAAATTTTGTCTCATGGTTAAGTGTTGTCAAAAACTGCAATGCTTGGTTGTATTTCTCCCATTTCCTTTATTCTTTTATTTTTCAAGCTAATAGTTACTTTGGTATTGTTGCGCTTAGTATGCGTACGAGTGACGATATAATAATAATAATAATAATAATAATAATAACAATAATAATAATAATAATAATAATAATAATGATATACAAAAATGTTTATAAATGCGCCTCAGAATCCAAATATCCTATCAAAGAGACTGAGAAGCCGAAGGAGGACGCATGCGCAGAAGGTAAATCCGCTCTCTCTCTCTCTCTCTCTCTCTCTCTCTCTCTCTCTCTGCTCATGGATCGAGGAAGTGAGCGTCAGTCGTGAGTGGAGGTGTCAGATCCCACATGAAGCCTCTCCACCAATTGGCACTGAGAATGATGGATGGACCCTTAAAGGCTGCCTTAGGATTGGCCGCTTCCCATCATTTGCACTTCTTACACGAGCACACCCTTTTTTCAGCGCTCTCTCTCTCTCTCTCTCTCTCTCTCTCTCTCTCTCTTCTCTTTTTTTTTGTGACCGTAACTCGCAGACGTCACAAGCCCCATAATTCCATCGTTACCATACACTGCCAGCGGTCATTAGGTCACCTCGTGTGTGTGTGTGTGTGTGTGTGTGTGTGTGTGTGTGTGTGTGTGTGTGTGTGTGTGAGCTTTTCAAAGCTATGTACTTGTTTGTTTGTTTTTTATCATTATTTTTTTATATTTTGGAGAATGCATTTGGCCGAAGATTAATTTTGCCGAGTAGAATAAGGTCGGAAAAAAAAAGTAGAAAAAAAAAAATGAAGGTGTAACGAATTGGGCAGGTCACTCGTGATCGTATCTGACCTCACGAATTGTAACAGCGAGGGCATGTGAGGTTGATTCACACACACACACACACACACACACACACACACACACACACACACACACACACACACACACACACACACACACACACACACACACACACACACACACACACACACACACACACACAACCCAAAATGGTGGCGGAAATTCTCTCCGCTTTCTCGCAACTCCCTGTCTCCATCCCTCTCACCCTTCCCCTGTTCCTTCCGCTCTCCCTCTTCCCTCTCCATTTTTTTCCCCTTCCTCCCTCTGTCCCTTTTCCTCTCCTCCTCCTCCACTTCCCCACTTCCTTCCTCTTCCCCACTTCCTTCCTCTTCCATATACCTCCCTCCACTTCTTCCCCTCCCAGCCTTAGGGAAATCGGAAAGCAAATTATAAACATGCCCTCCTATCTTTGGCAGTCGGATGGAATTATGGGCATGGAAAACGTCCTTGGGCTCGGAGAGAGAGAGAGAGAGAGAGAGAGAATTCAGAAAACAGGTCGGTATTGTGACTTCTTGATAAATGGCGTCCTTCCAGCCTGTCAGGGGTGTTGTCAAGGGGGGGAGAGGGGAGAAGAGAAGGGGAGCGGGGAGGAGAAGAATGGAGGAGGAGCATGGTGGAGAGAAATGGAGGCAGGGCGGGGAGAAAGAGAAGGGGAGTGGGAGTGCGGAGAGGCGAGAGGCGGGGTAAAATAGAGGGAGTTATGGCAGGGAGAATAGGACAGAAATGGAAGGGAAGAGAAAGGGAGAGGTAAGAGAAGAGAGACAGTGGGAAGGAGAATCGAAGGAAGAGTTAGGGAGAAGTGGACTAGGGAGAAAAGATGGAAACAGGAAGGGAAAAGAGAGGAGGGGTGTTGTAGGGGAGGTGGGGTGCTAGGGAAGGAGGCGATCAGGAAGGGAGAAAAGAGAAGAGGAATGGGGAGATAAGAGGGAGAGTGGGAGAAAAGGGAGGCAGAGTGATTGGAAGGTGAGACAGAAGGGAGAACAGTCAGAAGGGGGAAGAGTGAAGCGGGGGAGACGTGGAGAGGAAGACTGAGGGGGAGAAGAGTGGAGAGGGAAGAGTAGAAGATAAAGGGAACAGTGAAAGGAGAGGGAGGGAGAGAGGGAGGGAGGGGGAGGGGGATAGGGAAGGGGAGAGGGAGGAGGGGGAAGGGGAGGGCAGCTGTCTGAACGCTCCTCCTCCTCACTTTGTCCAAACACGGAGACCGAAGAAGGAAGAGTCCCACCTCGCCTCCATTGACCACCACACCATCTATATATATCCATCCTGCCGGGGACACCACTCTCACTCTCATCCTCCTCAGCTCATTCTTTCATTCTTCATGCTCCTAACTCTCTCCCTCTTTACTTGGTTCCACTATCCTTCTCATCCCTCTCAGCTTATTCTTCCATTATTCATTCTCTCTATTGTCCATCTTTTCTTGGTTTCACTCTTGTCCCCCATTCATTTTTCTGTTTCACTCTTCTCCGATCCTCCTTTCATCCTTCATTCTCCCTCTCCCGTGTCGTTTTTGTCTCCTTTTATTTCTTCTACTCCTCCTTCTCCCTTTGGTTTTATTGTTATCTCTTCTCCCTCTTTCTTGTTGCTTCATCCTCTCGTACTCCTCTCATCCTTCATTCTGTTAATTTTCTTCTCCCTTTCATTTAGCTTTCATCATTCTCTATTCCTTCCACCTCTCATTCTCCCTTCTTTCCCCCTCTTCCTCTTCACTTTATTCTCTCAGTTCTCTTGCTTTTTCTTACGCTTCCTCCTCTTTAATTTTCTTCGCATTCCTCCTCATTTATCTTCTTCTCTTTGTGTTTCTTTTAATTAGTTACACCTTTATCGTGTCTACACCTGGTGCGTAACACACCTGGGTATATAAAATGAATCTGTAAGCCGTAAGTCAACATCAAAGGAATTTCTTATTAAAACACTTGACTACAAAATTTCATATCAATACTGTCCTGGAATATTCGTGTTTTAATTAAAGTTAAAGGTATAAAGATGTATGTTAAGAAGAATATTAACACTACATCTAAATCATAGTGAATATTGTGATTATGGTTGTTGTGGTGTGTGTGTGTGTGTGTGTGTGTGTGTGTGTGTGTGTGTGTGAAGGACGGTGCTCAGGGGAGACTGTAATAACGCGTGTAACTGACAGTGGAAATTGGCGAGAGGAACAAGACGGCTGAAAGGTGGTCATTGTGGCTGTCGTGTGTGTGTGTGTGTGTGTGTGTGTGTGTGTGTGTGTGTGTGACCTAAACACACACATATACTCATTCTAATGTATATCCACACTTACATCCACATTGCAAACACATTTACACACCAACATACACCCATATTCATTAACCCTCACTCAGAACATTCCACACACGCCTCACATACTCACATCAAACACCCAGCTCTCCTCTACACACCTCCATACATTCACATACACATCCTTATTAATCTAGGCATCCAAACGGATTTAAACATCCACATCCACACATCCACGCCAGAACCTACTAACATAACCACACACCCACATATCTACCTCCCTTTCACACACACACACACACACACACACACACACACACACACACACACACACACACACACACACACACACACACACACACACACACACACACACACACACACACACACCACTACCCACCAACATACCCACATATTTACCTCCCTTTCACCCACATACCCTCACTCTCTCTCACACACACTCCCCCTTCTCACAAGCTCCGCCCTGCTCCCTTAACCCTCTTGTTACGGCAGGATTTATGTGTCAAATGTGATACCTCGTTCGCGTCCCTGTTTCTTGGTGTTGGTGTTGTTGGTGTTCGCGGTGTTGAGACGTTCTTGTGATTTTATTGTTGTTGTGTTTGTTCGAAGGCGTCATTGTGTTGGCTTTTGTTACCGTGTTTCTGTGATATTAAGGCTTAAGGGTGTCTCAAGCGTCATGATCACGTACAACTTAACCATCAAAATTCTACCGGACATACAATTACAATCCAGTCACACCAACACACCCAACGCAAATTACAATATAACCTATATTAAAAGCAATCTTATCTCAGTGAAAGGCATTTGAACCACAATTAT
Organism: Coenobita brevimanus; assembly: GCF_032717465.1. Lineage (NCBI taxonomy): Eukaryota > Metazoa > Arthropoda > Malacostraca > Decapoda > Coenobitidae > Coenobita > Coenobita brevimanus. The sequence goes on along the minus strand of NC_137053.1, from coordinate 1,875,467 downwards.
AGAAAGTCCCCTTAAAATTCACCATCATTTTCACCATTTGTCACCAGAATCACAATAAAAAAAACCCTACTCATTAACACCAATAAACCGCACATCCAGCGTAATCACAATCTCCACTAAAGTCAGCCACCACAATCACCAACTACTGAAAACTCATATAGGCTTCCGCAATCACAAGTATCACCACAGCTAGCCCTTACAATTTATTCCACTATAGTCACCATTACCTCGTGCCAGCAAAATCCGTTCCACCACAGATACAACCACAGCTAACGCCAGACACCACAGCTATCGATATCTCTCATCACCACCACAGTCACCATCAACGTTGACCACCTAACCCTCATCCACCACTTGTACGGCCAGTCGCTCTCCACAGCCTTGTTCCCAATCCTTTTGACTATTAAATTCTATGCCACCGCCACCACAGCTATCACCACCACCGTTGCTACCATCACCACTATTGTCATCATCACCATTACCTGTATCACCACCACTGTCATCACAACTACCCTTATCGCCACCATCATCACCACTACAATCATCACCGCCACCGTCACAACTATCACCACCACCTTCATCACCACAACCCTCATCCCCACCACAGCCATCACCACAACCTTCACCACCACAGCCATTATCACCACCACATCCTTAGCCACAGCCACAACCACAGGCCTCAGTGCTCCGTGTGGCTGTGTCTGGTCGTATTTACAGCATCAATCGTCCGGCGACCAACGACCCATTAGGCAGACGGTCAATTTGTCAAACGTCTTGTTGTCGATCGAGGGGACCCGACCAGATTGAGCCGCGATACCGCACTGGGGATTACGCTCCGATAGCCTCCAGGAGTGGGGTGGGGACTGGAGTGGGGACTGGGGAAGGGGAGTGGGGAGTAGGGATAGGAGTGGGGTTAGGAGTGGGGTTGGCTGTGGGGATAGGAGTGAGGGCTGGAGGTGAGAGTAGGGGCGGCGAGTTAGGGATAGGAGTGAGGTGCGGAGTGGAGTGGGGACTGGGGAGGGGGAGTGGGGAGTAGGGATAGAAATGGGGTTAGGAGTGGGGTTGGGAGGGAGGACAGGAGTTGAGAGTAGGGGTGGCGAGTTGGGGACAGGAGTTAGGTGGGGAGTGGGGATATTAGTGAGGCAAGGAGTGGGGTGGGGATAGGAGTGGGGTGTGGAGTGGGGACATGGCAGTGTGGGAGTGGACACATGAGTCTGTCTACTCTCAATTAGCCTCATAATCCTTATAATCTCATCCCAAGTGATCAGAATCCTTGTCTCACCATTACGGTAGGATAATCCCTTGACACACACACTCTCTCTCTCTCTCTCTCTCAGCTCATCCCCTTCATCTCAGTGCGGGATTAAGAGAGGGTTAGAGGGATTTATTGGCCGGATTAGAGGGCTGAGAGGCATGTATGAGGGTAGAGGGGAAGGACTGTGTGTGTGGGCATGGGTATACAGGAGTGGGTATATGGACTCAGCTGTCTGATAAGTATACATATGACTCATGGGTCTACATATGACCCAGGTACACATATGACTCAGGTACACATATGACTCAGGTACACATATGACTCAGGTACACATATGACTCAGGTATACATGCGACTCGGGTGTACATATGAGTTGCGTACACATGTGACTCCGGGTGATGGAGTGGACGGCGTGTGGATGGATCAATCTGAGAGGTTGACATCAGGCAAACGAGCCATATGAAAGTTTAATTGATGCTTCATTACCATATCCTGTGTGTGTGTGTGTGTGTGTGTGTGTGTGTGTGTGTTTACGAGGTACGCACACACACACACCTAACTGTCTGCATTATTGGGCGACTGCTGAGGTGTTGTATGTGTGTGCGTGTGTTCCTGTGAAATAGCTGCACATGCACAGACAAGCCCCTTTCCTATTGCCTGTGAGCATCTGTGAGCGTGAGAGGATGTGCGTGAGAGTGACCACAACACAGATTACGATCCTGTGTTGCCTGACGTCCACATGGCGCCTCAACACCACAACAAAGACCTGCCCTCACCACCACACACCACCACAAAGACCTAACAAAGCCACCAAACATAATCTGCCCGTCTTGATAACACAGCACAGAGGAGGAGGTGGGAAGGGAAGAATTCAAGAGGAGATAGAGAAGGGGAATCGAGGAGAAAGGTTAACCAAGGGAGATAGGATTGATAAGGAAAAGGAACTGGAATAAAGAAGGATAGGATCAAGATTTTTAGAGGGCTTAGGAAGAGCTGATGAAGAGGAAGACCAGGATATAAAGGGTGAAGGAGGAAAAGAGGTGGGAATATAAGAGAGAATTAGAAGACACAGGTAAAGACACAAGGAAGATTTTGAGAAGAGGGTCAAGGAAGTAGAGAACTGAAGAGATGGAACCGAGGAGATTCAAGTTAGATAAAGAGAATGACATGGATAACAGATGGGGATCAAGGAAATGACGAGGGAAATATTCAGTCCTAAGTTAGAAAGATATTAGAGGAGGAAGAGCGAATTGAAAACGAGGAGGATCAAGAAGAGAGAAGATCGAGGATAGAAGGAAAAACTCAAGAGGGCGTAAAAGAAATCAGTCGAGGAAGAATAATGGAGACTAAGGAAAGATGGAGGGAGAGAGGAAGAGGTTGAAAAAAGGACAGGAAATATGGAGTGGGGGAGGAAAAGGAAGCAAAACTCGAGGAAAATGATCGCGAGTCAGCCGCAGGAAAAAATAGACTGGAATGCGTTTGTCACTTTTTTCCCCTGGGTATGTGGTTGGGGTAAAGGGAAAAGATGCCAAATCCAAGGACAAAGGATGCAGGAAAAAGAAAGTGGAAGGATTTTTTCATTTCTTCTGCCATGCGTGAGTGTGTGGAACGGATGGGAAGAGGATGCAAAGGCCAAGGATATGGTACACAGAAAAAAGAAAATGGAAGGATTGTTTTTCTGAATTTATCTTGTTTTTTTCTGTTGGCTTTGTTTTATTTTCATGTTTTCAGTCTTTTTCTTTTAACTTTTCTTTATTTTTTCTTTCTTTCATTTTCTTTAATTTTGTGTGGAGGGGGAGGGGGACTGTGGTAGATCGGTCACCCTGAAATTCTTCGTGTGGTGGCCAGGTCAAAGAGGCTCTGGGAGTGTCAGCAGGGGGAAAAACGGGGAGACAAACACCCCTAACATTAAAACAATTTGTGGTTCGTTTGTGTGTGTGTGTGTGTGTGTGTGTGTGTGTGTGTGTACGAAAATGTTTGTGTTCGGAGAGGTATTGTGTGTGCATGTCCTTTTGGTTGTTTCTGTGTATCTGTATGTGCATGTACGTGTATATGAACGTAAATATGTATGTGGGTACGTATGTGCGTGTTCGTAAATGTGTGCTCGTTGTAAACAGTAAAATGTATAGAAACTTTTACGTTTAGTGAAATGGGATCCAAGTGATATTGCTCAGTCTTCACTCTGTCTGGTCTCTATCTATCTATATACCTAGGCTGCTTCCCCCAAGGAAAGGGAGGTAGCCGAGACAGGACGACTCACTCTCCATTTACTCATCCATTCAAACACATTCATTCGCATCTTAGCCCCGAAGGGGAGAACGGACAGATCCTCACCACACCACACCGCACAAGGGTCAACTGGGCAATGCAATCAGTGACATCCGCAGCAGGGCCCGACAGCAGAACTGGTTTACCCCTGCCACATCATAACAGACCCATCCCCTTACCCGCACCTGACCTGACTAGCTGATCAGACCAAATGCGGGAGAATATCCCCTCAGGGCTGCGTCATCACTTATTCATTCACAATTTCTCTCCATTTATTTCTGTCACGCACAGCCACTCTTCCTTGCTCAACAGACATCCCTCTCGCATCCAGCGCTCTCTTCACACTGTCCATCCATCCTATTCGTGGTCTTCCTCTCAGCCTTACACCTCTCACATCAGATCTAGTTATCTTTTTCACCAATCGCTCATTATCCATTCTCTCCATATGCCCAAACCATTGCAACACCCTCTGCTCAACTCTGCCAGCCATCTCCCGAACAACTCCAGTTCTCCTTCGCACTTCATCATTTCGCACCCGATCCATACGCGTCACTCCACACATACTCCTCAGACATCTCATCTCCATTACATTCAAACTTTTCCTCTCTGCTACACCCATATTCCATGTTTCAGCCCCATATAATGCAGTCGGTACCACAACACCCTCATACAGCCTTCTCTTTACATCCATTCTAAGCGAACGACATTTAAACACTTTTTTCATTCCTCCCAGCACCTTTCCTACTTCATTTATTCTAAACTTCACTTCTGCATCTATTCTTCCATCCACAGCAACATGTGACCCTAGATATTTAAAACAATCTACCTCCTCAAGCAACTCACCATTCAAAACTATATTCATCCCCCTACCATCTATCAACCTCGTACACTTCATCACTTTACTCTTATTCTCATTTACTTTCAATTTCCTCCTTTCACACACCCTTCCAAACTCCTCTACCAACTGTCTCAATCTCTCCTCTGAATCAGTCACCAGTGCAGTATCATCTGCAAACAGCAGCTGCTTCAGATTCCACTCTCCTCCATCAACATTTACCAGACTCAGACCACCTAAAACTCTTGCATTCACCTCCCTTACAACACCATCCATGTAAATATTAAACAACCAAGGCGACATCACACATCCCTGTCGCAGCCCCACTCTCACGGTAAATGATAAAAAAAAAAAAAAATGATAATGCCTACATAATTTACTTTAATGAGAGCTTCGATTAAATAGAATATATATTTAGTGATTTACAGCACACATCATGGAAAAATAAACCTTTTGTCATATTTCAAAATTCCACGTATAGCAAGAATCTCAATGCGTTTTGTGTAGACTTTTCGTGCATGTGTGTGTGCATGTGTGTACGTCGATGTGTATTGTATGCGGGTGTATGTGTGTGCACAGGGAACAGCAGACAGGGGAGAGAGAGGGAAGGGGAGAAGGGGAGGAGGGAGGGAGGGGAGGGAGGGAGGGAGAGCGACCACAGAAAATTCATCACAAATCTTTTGATCATTTCCGATAGCAAAGGACGAGTCAGTGTAAGCTTGTAATCCCGGCAGGAAAATCCCCCGCGAGATCGGCTTGTAGGGCTGATTTAATGGATTTGTGGGTGTAGGCCGGTCGTATGTGAAAGTTATAGGACTTAATGCGCTTTTTCTGACAGGCCGCAGGTGTCTTGGTTTCGGGGAGGGGTAGGGGAGGAGGAGGAGAGTTAGAGAAAGATGGGGAGAGCGAGGTAAAAGAGCTTGGGGAGGGGAAGAGGGAGGGAGTGGGGAAAGAGAGCGAGGTAATGGCTGAGAGAAAAGAGAGGTGGGAAAGAGAGAGGGGTGGAGGAAGGAGGGGGAAAGTGGATGAAAAGGGAACAGGAAAAGTGTAGGGTTGAAGAGGAAAGGGATGGAGGAAGGAGGGGTGGCGTTGATAGAGAGGGGAGGGGAAGAGGAATTGGTAAGGGATGAGAACTGGGAAAGGGTAAAGGGTTAAGAGGAAGGAGGGAGAGGGAGGATGGTAGGAGAGGGAAGGGAGTGAAGAGAGTGGCGGGTGGGCCGGGGAAAGGGAGAGGGGTGGGGACAGGAAAGGAAGAGGTGAAGGAAGTGAGAATGGCAAAGGAGGGACAGGAGAGGAGGTTAAAGGATGGAGTCATAAGGATGAGAGCAAGTGAAGACGAGGAAAGATGAGAAGAATTAAAGATAGCCAAGTTTCTCATGGGAATGCAAGATGGTCTCCACAAATCTACAGTACAATGACATCTGTGCAAATTATCATGTTTTAATGACCATAAGGAGGAGCCCAGGTTTTGTCTTTATGTGGTTTAACATTTGGCCCAACAAATCTTTTCAAATGGCTTAGGTAAAATAAAAGAGAGGTATCTGAAGGTACTGGACCAAAGAACAGTGTGTGCCAAGACAGAAAGGAGTTTGTGATAAAGGAATGGCATCAACGTGAAATGTGATTGAAAAGACAACAGGAATAAGGACACTGGGAGAACACAGTATGTCTCTACACTACTATGTGAAGGAAATAAATCGCAGAGGAAGATCGCTGGAGACAGATGATCAAGAGGGAAGAAGAGAGAAAGATGAGGAAGATGGTGGAGGAGGGAGGGATAGAGAAGCAGTCTGGAGAAGATAGCAGATCAAGAGGAGAGGAATATAAGGGAATAAGAAGGAACTCGACTACGAAGAAGACTGCAGAGGAAGAAGACGAAAGATCATGTAAAAAAGATATGAATAAAAAGGCTGGTGTTTGAAAGGAGGTATCGGGGTGTAGGGAGGGTGTAGTCGGGGTGGAGGGAAGGTGTAGTCGGGGTGGAGGGCTTCGACGTGTGACCCTGAGACCCTTCATAAAGATCCAATTTAGATGGTAATCCCTTGCTTTCAATCCACACCGCGCACCTGTCCTGACGTCACTCCTCACAGTCACCCAAGGGAAAAAAAATAAGTCCTGAAGTCATCTGCGTTTTTTTTTATATATATTTTTTTTCCGTCGTTTATCATTTACACTTCGGTAAAATTTTCACGTTTTTGCTTCTTATCGTTAACGCCTGAATACTGAAGACAAGTTCGTTTCGTTTCGTTTTGTTTATAAAGGCTCCAACATGCTTGTATGCGTCACCCTAGGTCACCTTATGGCGGCTTTCCATGCTGCTCGATCTCTGGCAGCCTCCCTATTCAGTCCCTTATCCCTGAGGTTACACTACACCGTGGGAAAATAATAATATACCAAACGATTCTGTTTGGCTGGGGGAAATTCTTATCAAAGGGGTTATATCTATACTCGAAAAAAAAAGAAAATCGAAATATACACATAGGACGTTCGTATGAGCATACAGTATACGTTCATTAAAAGGGCAAAGTTCAGTAAAAAAAAAATAAAAATGTCATTATATATTACATTCTTTTCAGTATTTACACTTTTAAATAATTACGAAAAACTAGCTGTCTTTTCAATCGATGGGAAAGTAATTGGTGTTTGGGCAGGAAAGGTATCAGTGAAGCAGAAAGTAAAAAAAAATATCAGGGAGGATTTCAGTATAAAAATATATTCAGAATTCTGTTCGGCAGGCAACGTCAGGCAGATGAATGCGATAAAGACTGCATCACCGCCATCTGTTAGAGCAAGTTTATCATGCATACGTAAACAGTAAATATCGCACCTGCCCATCTCTTCCTAGACACCTTCCTCATCCCTCTCCACCTCTTCCTTGCTACCTTCCTCATCTCTCTCTTCCTCTTCCCTCCAGCTTTCCTTTCCCGTCCTTCTCGTGTTTCTTCCCATTTGAACTGCATAATTGTTTCCTTCTCGATTTTTCTAGCTCTTCCCTACCCGTTCAATTCTTATTCATTCTCATTTAGTGACAAATCTCGCTTCCTCCTACATTCTTACCCCTCCCTTCTGTTTTATTAATATCCTCTCTTGGTTTTCTTTCCCTTTCCTCCTGGTCTACCTTCCTCTCCTTTTCCTTTCCTTTCCCATGGCTTTCCCTTCACTCCCTATGATTCTTCTGTTTTTTCCTTTCTTTTTCTCTCGAACTATCTCCTTCCCTCTGCTTTCCCTCTTTTTTTTTTTTCTCTCACTTCCATCTTTCTCCCATATTTTTTTAATCTTTTGCTGTTACTCTCATATCTACATCTTATCAGCTCCAACCTCATTCCCTTCCCTCACACATCTGTAATTCTTCTGTCCCCCTCTCATTTTCCCTCTCATTCTTTTTCTCTCCTCATCCTCTAGTAATCTGCTTCCTTCCCCCTTTGTCCTTCCTCCTGTATCTCTCTCACCCTGCCTCCTCTCCTGACGTCCCTTCCTTACCGTTCTTGGTCTATACTTCTCTCACATCACCTGTTTCATTACCAAGAGTTTCATATCCCTTATCCGCTCCTCCATCCGTCCCTCTTGCTTGATATTTTTCTTTCTTTCCTCCTCCTCCTCCTCCCTTCCACAGCCAAACACGCCCTTCCCTCTCAAAATGACCCCACTTCACCCCCACTTCACATCAACGCCAGCACGACCCCCCCATACCTCTCCAGTAACACTCTTTCACCTCCTCCATCTCTCTTTCAACCGCAATAACGACTCTCAAACCCATTTTCTTTCGTCCCTTACACCCTCTTTCTCCTTTCCTGCATACCCTTCTCCTCTCCGTCTCACTTTTCTCACCTCCATTCTTCCTTTTTTCTAATCCCACACCCTTTTCTCTTCCTTCTTTCTCCCCATCCCACCTACCCTTCCACCCTCCTTACTTCTCTTTCAGCCCATCTCACTCTTCTCTTTCCCCTCCTCCCCTCTTACCCTGTCACATTCCCTCCTTCCTTCCCGTTCACCCCTACCCTGTTACCTTCCCTTCCTCCCTTCCCCCCACCCCCACCCTGTTCCCCTCCCTTCCCCCTTACCCCCTACCCCTGCTGGATACGCCCCCTGGGACTGGGCAAGAGGTCCCCTGTAGGTTGGGTCAACGGAGGGCCGCGGGGGGTCCAGACATCCCGCTTCCGACGCCGAACACACTGTATCAACCCGAATTAAGTGCACGCCTGGCCATATTTACAGACCCTCTTGAGCTCACTTAGGGCATTTACAACCTCGCCTAAACTCACGTTGGGTATGGGATTAATCGTATCTACGTTTATGCTCATTTGCACAACTACTGGATATTTCATTGTCAAGTTAGAGTAAATACTAAATGATAAAAAGGCGAAAAACAAGGACCTTTATCATTTACCGTAAGCTTGTTTATCCTGTACATCGGCTGGGATCCTTCTTAAATGCTATTCCCCTCCCCCCTCCCCCTCCCGCCAGATCTGCCCAGCTGTGATTCCCCCCCTTCCCCCCTCCGCCCCACCCATTGTTCAGGAGCACCGCCGCTGATCTATTTGCCCTTGAGTGAATTTTTATTGAACACCATTTAGTGGGGTGAGAGATGGGGGGGAGGGCGAAGGTAGGGGGCAAGATGCTGGGGGAAGGAGGTTTGAGTTTGAAGGCCCGTCTTGGTGCTGTCTTGAAGATGTGTTTTGCTGTGATTCCTCTCTGTCTCTGTTTCTTTGTCCCTGTCTCTGTCTGTCTGTCTCTCCATCGCTGACCTCCTTTCCTTTCCGCTCCATTGCTTGTCCTCTTCCCATGAACACCTCGTCTTTCCTTTCCCTCCCCATTTTTCCAGACAACTCATGAACAGAACAACCCACACATTCCTTCCCGTCAGTGTGTATGTGGAAGGGGGTGGAAGGATAGGACTGTGGTGTGGTGTGGTTGTGTGGTGCAATGTGGTGGTGTAATGTGGTGTGGTGTGATGATGATGATGATGATGATGGTGTGTAGTTTTGCATCTTTAGGAATGGTGGGATGTTAGTTGTGTGTTTTGAAGTAGGTGTGTGTGTGTGTGTGTGTGTGTGTGTGTGTGTGTGTGTGTGTGTGTGTGTGTGTGTGTGTGTGTGTGCGTGCCTGTTTGCTGGATACTGATAGTATAAATGTCGCAGAAAACGAAACAATACGAGAAAATCAAAAGAAAACATGAAAAGAGCTTAAAAGTAAATACACAAGGGCGTGAGTATGGAAGATCTAAAAAAAAATGCCTGGAAAGAAAAAAAAAAAAGCTACTCTTCCTTTACAATCTTGAATCATTTACAATCTTTAAACTGGTAATCTAATCACCTTAAAACAATCACTAACCAAATCACTTCACCTACAAACGAGGTAAAATCACAGCCATTCTAAACAAAGACAACCACAAACCACGCAGAAAAACAACAAGACAAACCACCGAGAAAAACAACCCCCCTAACCACACACACTAACTCGTAAACACACCGGGACGGACTGACTGTGGACTCCCTAAAACAAGTCCATTCAGAGGCTCGCTGCGTATCAGTCCTCTTAATCACGGAGGGACTTTAAAATCCTTAATCCTAGAACCGATGAAAATCTCGATGTTCGCGGTACTAAGTGGTAAATAGTAGTAGTATTAGTGCCTGGTGGTGGTTGGTAATAGAAGGGGGTGGTGGTCGTAGGTGGGGGAGAGGGTAAAGTGTGTCTCTTTGCCAGAAACATTTAGCATAACACCCCTTTCTCCCCGGTGTCTCTGGAGGGGAGGACGGGCGTATCACAGAGCCAAGTCACTAAGGCCCAGAGTCACACTTGTTGAGTATGCACCGAACGGATTTAAGCCCATAGGGTTGGGTAGGCCCCCCTTTCCCCCAGCACCTCTCACAAACCCGGCCTAATCTCGCGTCCCACCCTCGTCAGGAGAGATTGCCTCGTTTTAGTTTAATTCAGGTCATGTCAGCCGCTCATTTAGGCCCGGGTCCGAGGTGACATGATAAGGATCTCTTCAATATTGTTCCTGACGTGTCCCGCGGCCCTCTAGCCAGGCCTCGCCACTCGTACTGGTAGCGGATCTCGGCGGGGACACTACACCACGCTACCTACGCATGTCCCTCTCTCTCTCTCT